>NC_037679.1:94387988-94459228 GCF_003255815.1 Theropithecus gelada | reverse complement strand
TTTTTGTGGAGAACAGGGTCTCGCTATATTACCCAGGCAGGTCTCGAACTCCTGGGCTCAAGCTATCCTCCCGCCTCTGCCTCCCTGAGAACTGGGATTACAGGCGTGAGCCACCGCGCCCGGCAGGTAGCTGATTCTCTTTTTTTTTTTTGTAGTAACAGTACATTTTTCAGTTTTGTTATTTAATTTTTCATCTCTAGAATTTGTTTGGTTTATTTTTATATTAATATTTTGTATTTGTTGATATTCTAATTTTGTTCTGTGTATCACCCAATTTTCTTTAGTTACTTTTCTGTTTTTTTCTTTAACTTTTTGAGCATACTTAGTACAGTTATTTTGAACTCTTGGTCTACTAATCTGATATTTGTGCTCCCTCATGAGCAATCTCTAAAGATTCATTTTGTTTCTTCCAATGGGTTGTGTTTTCCTGTTTCTTTGTATGCCCTATGATGTTTTTGAAAATTGAGCACTTGAAAAAAATAGCTACCTCTCCCAATCTTCGAAGACTGGCTCTGTGCCAAGGCAATTTTCTATTTATTAACTATGTACTTTAGGCTTTGGGATTAGCCTTAGGTAAAGGCTTGAGATCTTCTCAGGTCTTTTGGAGCATGAATTTTTCCTGGGTCTTTGTGTGGCTTTTTGTTTTCTCATATATGTGGCTACTTTTGAATGTCTTAATGTCCTGGAGAGTCACATTCCAAATTTTCTTGACTTCTTTACTTAACATTCTGAGTATTTTTATAATTGTAGGGAGACAAACTTGCTAGCCTGCTGATGACCTAGTGTACCTAGCTTAGGTCAGTTTTTCCTTGCTTACCCCAATACCTCTATAAACATCTGAGTCCAAAGGAAACAGAATTTCTTTTCTGTAGTAAAATTTATACTGTGTTCAGTTGTGCTTAGCTCAAGCTCACCTCTTTTTGCTCTGACAAGTTTCAGTGGCACCATGCACTACCCCTGTTTTTTATCTTGTATCATGAGTCACTTGTGGTGTTTTTATTATTTCATTAGTAGACAGTGTTCAACACAGAATATAAACTACTCTTTCTGAATAATAGGCTTTTGGAAGTAGAACATATTCACATATTCTCTCCAACCACTTTGGGATAGGAGGCATTCTCTTTGGGGGAACAATAATGGGGAATTCAACCAAAATAGAATAGTCAGTGATAAGTTGTTCATAGGAATTATATCTGGGGACTACAAAGTCCTGGAACAAAGGATCTATTGAAAAATAGAAATTTAGATCATGACTATGTTTGAAATTTCAGCTATTGAAAAAATTGGAAGAATTAACTACCACTAAGTCTACCTGGAGACAGAGGAGTCCTTCCAAAGACATATATGTCTCAGGGGGAAGAAATAGAGCTAACTGGGGACTTCGAACGTTTAACTCATGTCTTCCTTGTCACTGAAAGAAATAGAGAGTGAAGAATTATGTGAAGATGAGACTCTTAATATGACTTCTTCACACAAATGCACATGGCTATCTTTCACTAGAAAAAGAGGTTGAAAAAATATATATGGTTTCCCAAGCTCTAGATATATACACCAAACCTTGGGAAAAGGAAATCCATAAGACCTATGAGGAAGCCAATGAAAGTTAAATCATTTGTAGCAAAAGGAGCAATGAGCAGAGATAATTAGAACTAGTCTGCAAGCAAGACTTAGTGGATGGGAAAGAGGAACACAAGGATACTGTGATTCTGAGGTACCTGGGGATGCTTCTACTTTTGAGATCAAAAGCATTTATTCTGTTCTATAATATCCACCCTGAGTAACCCATGACCTCCTGAATACCCCACTAAAGACACAGTAGATAGTTCTTGCTAGAATGCCCACAGCCTTCAGCATAAATTTCTAAGAATGATTCTAATATATATTCTTCTTATTGACTTAATTAAATATTGTTCTAGTGATTGATAATTACTCCATTACATTACTGTTGTTCCATTTTTAAGATGCATTCCTCCATCATCATCATAGTTATATAGAGTATTTTGCTATTATTTTGGTCATTTTCTGAAAGTCATAATATTCATCCTTGACTTACTAATGTCCAATATATATAGTTACTTTACATCTTCCCAGCCATTATAAGAAACTTAGAGCTTTTTAGTTCTATTTATTACTCTTTTGAGTTAAGAGAGTAATAAACTCTTAATAAAAATAAGAGTAAAACTCTTATTTTAATGTAAGTGAATGTAACGTAGTAAACTTTAGTTTTATGCAATTAAAATAGTAGACATTATTTATGGTTTGATATAATTGCTATTCATTTAGACTTACATCTGTATTTACCTATTTCATTGTCTTTTATCCAGAGTCTTTGAGGTCTCATCTGAGATCATTTTCTTAAACCAAAAGAATATTCTGGGCCAGGCGCGGTGGCTCACGCCTGTAATCCCAGCTCTCACGAATCACCTGAAGTTAGGAGTTTGAGACCAGCCTGGCCAACATGGTGAAACTCGGTCTTCACTAGAAATACAAAAATTAGCCAGGCGTGGTGGGATGTGCCTGTAATCCCCGATATTTGGGAGGCTGAGGCAGGAGAATTGCTTGAACCCAGGAGGCGGAGGCTGCAGTGAGCTGAGTTCATGCTACTGTGCTCTAGCCTGGGCCACAGAGTGAGAATCCATCTCAAAAAAAAAAAAAAAAAAAAAAAAAAAAAGGGATATTCTTCTAGTGTACTTTCTTAATACAGATATAAAGGTAATACATTGTTTTTGTTCTACTTAAATGATCTTTCTTTTACCTATGGAGTATAATTAGATGCTCATATCATTCACATTTGATTAGATAGTTGTCTCTGAGAATAGAATTTTACTATGGCAGTTGTCAATCAGTAATCTTATAGCCTTCATTTTTTTTTCCTTTTTATAGGTTAGCTGCCATTATAATTGTTGCTCCTTTGAAAGTAAACTTTGCTTCTCTTCCTATCTTTAAGTTTCTGTTTGTCTTTTTTTTCAACAGTTATATATGATACCCCTAACTTGTCATTTTATTCGCCCTACTGGAGTTCATAAGCCTTTGATAATATATAGTTTGATATTTTGTATCAGTTGTGAAAAATTCAGATATTATCTCTTCTACTCTAGGTTATGGGGAAATTGTGATTTATAAAAACAAATTTTGGGCCTGGCGCGGTGGCTCACGCCTGTAATCCCAGCACTTCGGAAGGCCAAGGCAGGCGGATCAGGAGGTCAGGAGATCAACACCTTCCTGGCTAAAATAGTGAAACCCCGTCTCTACTAAAAAATACAGAAAAATTAGCCGGGCAAGGTGGCGGGCGCCTGTAGTCCCAGCTACTCGGGAGGCTGAGGCAGGAGAATGGCGTGAACCCGGGAGGCGGAGCTTGCAGTGAGCCGAGATCACGCCACTGCCCTCCAGCCTGGGCAACAGAGCGAGACTCTGTCTCAAAAAACAAAACAAAACAAAAAAACAAAAAAACAAATGTTGAGGTAATAGACCATAGGAGCGATTGCCTTAGCAAATTCATTGCTCTTTGTGTGCAGTTTTTGCTTGCTTTTGCTGAAAGAGCTCATGCTGATGTATATATACAAGTTCACTTTGAAGCACCATATGTAGATGAGATGAGAGTAATTCAATTGGAGGAGACTTTCTGGTATGCTCTGTTGAAAGTTATTCAAAGTGAGGTCTACGCTCACTTTTTTTTGCAATTATGAAGGATTGCAATTATGATATTGCATTTCATAGGGAAGGATATTATGAACAGAGCCTTCTAAGAATACTGTATGGAAATTTTCAGCATATATGCCCTAAATTTATCGTCATTGATCTGCATTGAAGTCTTCATTAAAGGCAATAACAGAACTTCAATACAATGAAAAAGAAGAAATAATATAGAGGTAATAGTCACATAGTAGAGGAGAACAAAAATATAAAATACATCTATATTCTTTTGGCTTGCTAGGATCTACTGGGGGGAAACATTACTGCTGTTAATGTCTTTTATTCACATTCCAAACAACAATTCGTGTCAAAATAGTCCTTATGAAGAGCTACTATTCTTTTTCTCACTGTTCCTCTTTAGAAGATATATCCAGGGTGGAAAAATGTAAATCTGCTTGTATAAGCAGCTCTGACTATTTACAAAGAAGCAATATTCTTACAATTTGATTCATTAAGATTTTTTGTTCTGGGGTCAGCATAGCATAATGGCTATGTTCCTGATCTTTAGAGTTAGACTCTTTTAGCTTAAATCATAGTTTAAGCATCTAATTCTTACTATTTCTGATACCCAGAAAAAAACTATCATTCTCTCTGGGTCTTGGTTTTCTTATTAATACAACAATGGCAATGATAATACTTGTATCATAAGATTACTGGGAAAATACATGAGTTAATGCCCACAATCATTGATGTAGTACCAGGAATATTTGAAGCAATCAACAAATATTAGCTCTTTTTTAGGTGCCACTTGTGACCAGATTCCCTTTAGTTTCTATGTCTATGTGATTTCTTCCCCCATTATTAGCCAACATTTGAAATTTCTTATATTTGCATTTACTTCTGTATGCAAATATATTTAAAATCTAAAACCATTTTAAGGTCATATTTTGATCTTTTGAGTTTGATTGAGATGTCTCCAATTTATAAAATGTTGAGTTTAGCATGCTTAAATGAACACAAGATGTTAAAAATTCTCTATTTATAATTATATGATGTGTAAGAAAATATAAGAATGAATATCACATGAAACACTTCCAATTCTTCATTATTTGCCTTGGTGGGACTGGAGCTCAATGCTTCAGAACAAATTTCCTTGATGCCAAGATTTTATTTTCAGTAGATATAAAATGTCAGTTTTCTTCGGAGGAAGACCAATTACCTTGACAAACAAAAAGTACATGCAAGAAGATAACTTTGTCACCTACGGTCATTGAATGAATTATAATTTTTGCATTATTGTTTTCAACTGCCCTCCCTAACGGCAAGAGAAGTCCTGATATATGAGAGTTTTTCTGATAAGTACACCATTGTTAACTAACTTTGGTCTTATATTTACAAAGTGAATATTTACCTAATACATATTTACATATATTTACAAAATATGTCTAGACTTAAACAGCTTATGTGTGATAGATACCAACATTCCCATTGTAAACCAATACTTACCTTTGTTTTGTGATATTATGTTGCAATGTGCAGTCTCAGTGGCTGCCTCGTGCAGGATCTCCTCAAGACAATGAACTGAAATTCACAATATTTGCAAAAGAAAATACTATTATCACTTTCAAACATTTGGGATGGCAAATAAAACAGATATCCAACATTTCTTAAACACAATTTATGCATTCATTGTTTTAATTGAATGAAGAACAAATAGTAAATTATCATTGGCAATTTATATTAAGGTATGAATTTTTACTTATGAAATATATTTATGAGTCAATGACTGGTGACTTAATAAGCACATGTTTGTCTATATGATTGATGTTATTCTAAGCAGTTAGTTAACCTAGGCAGTCAGGAAAAAAAACCTATGCTATTTTTGCAGCAAACACCTTAGATGAAATATACATCTGATTAGTCACAAAGTACTGTTTATCATGACAATAGTTCATATATCTGTTTCCTTCTTCACAGTAACATAACTTTTTCCTACTTAGATTGACATTATTTTTATGCTGAGCTATTTTAGTATTATACAAACTCTCTTTCTCTAGTTTTCCACTATTACTTTCCAATATTTTCTACAAATTACCTCCAGAGTAAGTACCCCCAGACCATACCTTGAATAATGGTACCCTATCAGTCATCTTCAGAGGCTATGAATTATTTATATGCTAAAATTCTAATTCATTAACATTAAACTTATACAAAATTGTACCATTTGCACAACTGTACTATTTTTTATCAGTTATATTTCTAACTACCTTCATATATAAAATCTTTAAACTACATGATTTTGCATTGATGTGTTTTATAGTTTTATGACTCTGACACTAAAGATGGCACACTTTGAATTTTTAAAATAAGAACAAATATCCCTAATTTGAATTAATTTCAGTCTTAATGGTCCATGGTCACGTATAAAAGATTTGGGAGACTTGACATGAATTGTAGAAGAAATCTGTCCGCATTTCTGCTTTACTAAGATCAGATCTGATCCCTGTCCAGTAACAAAATCTTACAATATTTTACCCACAAGGTTTTGGTTTAGTCCTATACAAACTCATATCCCCATGAGTTTAAGTTATCTGAACCGAGTTATTCCAGCTTGAGTACCAGATGCATTGCTAGACTCATGGAAATAAATGTCGTAAGTACTGCTGAATCGTTCCCTCGCCAGACCCAGAGTACTGAAGTTGAGTATTTTTCTTATGATGATTTAATGGAAAAAGAGGAAAATATTGTCACCAGTTTTCCATTTGCTCAAATTTGCAATTTTCCATTTTGTTCCCAAATTGGGTTAGTCTGTATTTTAAATATATTCTCACAGGATGGATGTGGCTAGTCATGAACATGATCTTAGTTGAACGTGAAACAACCACTTCCCTATCTTGTCCCAAATGAGAAACCAAATAATCAAGCTAAGTCTTAAGGCATCACTGCATAAGCAAGCTATGCATGAATTATTTTTCTAACCAAGAATATTCTTGTTTATTTACCATTTCCTCCTCTATTTCTGTCATATATTTAATGATTTCTGGTTCATTTATGCTAAGCCCTTAATATCCACTGAAGGTTTCCCTTCTAATTGGTAATTCACAACATATAGGATTAGCTCATTTGATGCAGGGAACTACTTCTAATGGTTCAACTGCTTCTCTCTTACCTTTTGGTTATTAGGACAAAGTTTGATAATAGTAAAACAGAGGGAAAAGCATCTGTTTATCAGGATATTTTACCAATTTATATTTTATTTCATTTAAAAGTAAGTATTCACTACACTTAAACTATGCTAGTGTTCTCAAACATTACCAAGGTGTAATTATCAAAGTAGTATGTCCAATTGCTATAAAACACAGCTTGGCTCTAGCAATAAAATAGCCTTCTATATGGAGTGGTAATTCATTTTATTGAATTGTATTTATTTTCCAGCATTATTTAAGTATGACTGACAAAAATTGTATATATTTAGGGTGTACAATGTGGTATTTTGGTATAAGTAGACCTGTATAATAATTCCCACAAGCAACTTAATATGTCCATCGCCTCACATATTTACCTTGTGTGTGTGTGTGTGTGTGTGTATGTGTGTGTGTGTAGTGAGAACACTTAAGAGCTAAACATCTACTCTCTTAGCTAATTTCAAGAGTCCAATACATTATCATTAACTATAATTACCATGGTGAACATTACATCTCTAGACTTTATTAATCTTTTAACTGAAAGTTTGTATCCTTTAACCAATATCTCTCCATTTCTTCTACTGCCTAGACTCTGGAAACCACCATTCTATTCTCTGTTTCTCTAAGTTCAACTTAAAAATAAAAAAGATTCCACATATAAGTGATATCATGCAATATTTTCTGTGTCTGGCTTATTTCACTAAGCATAATGTCCTCCAAGTTCATCCATGTTTTCCAAATGGCAAGATTTCCATTTTTTTTAAGGCTGAATAATACCTTCTCTCTATATATATGTACACACACATGCAAACACACACATGCACATATTTCCTTATATTTTACCTGTTAATTTTAGCACCATAATCTATCTAGAAATTATTTTTTACTTTTAAACAATTATTTTTCAAAAATTATTTTTTACTTTAAAAAATTATTTTTCAAAATCTACTGTTAAATATCTGTCATTTTGAAGAAACTATCGTATAATATTATATATAGACATACACATATATATGCACACATTATTTGTACAGAGAGACATATGACTTTATTATTAGACTCATTTCTTTTATTTGGATATATTTACTTTATAAACTTATCATGTGAAATTACTCACAGCCTTATTTCTAGAAAGGCTACATCCCTACCTGTCTTGTTAATACATTTCAATATATATATCTGGACTGTAACAGCACAACACCATTACAGAGGAGCATCCATCAGAATCTTAGGCCATATGGCGGGGCATGATAGCTCATGCCTGTAATCCCAGCACTTTGGGAGGCCGAGGTGGATGGAGCACCTGAAATCAAGAGTTTGAGACCAGTCTGGCCAACATGGTAAAACCCTCTTTCTACTAAAAATACAAAAATTAGCCAGGCATGGTGGCACGTATCTGTAAGCCCAGTTACTTGGGAGGCTGAGGCAGGAGAATCACTGGAACTCAGGAGGTGGAGGTTGCAATGAGCTGAGATTGTGCCACTGCACACCAGCCTGGGTGACAGAGCGAGATTCCCTCTCAAAAAAAAAAAAAAAAAAAAAAAAAAAAAAAGAATCTTAGGCCTAGGCCATACCTCTACATTTGCTATTTACTATCTTGTGTGTGTCTGACACGTCCCTGTACAGACTTTTCATTTCTGGAGTATAATTTCCTCTTTCAATTATTTTCTCTTTTAAACAAGTAACACATGAATTTACTTTACAAAAGAAATTGAATATATACTGTAAAAAGAGAAAAACACCTCCCTTCATGGTCCCTCTGACACTATTTACTTCAGCAAAAAAATAAAAACAAAAATCAGTGTAAAATGCCGTGTATATATATTTTTTGACCATTTTCAATTTTTTGCATGCTTATGAATAAATAGTTAATTCTTGTTTCCATAGCAAACAGATTATTGATTGCTTCCATACTAACACTTGCTTCCACATTAATAGATTATTGCATGTCTTTCCCACTTAACTGGGTAAATTTATACATGTGTATGTGTTTGTATGTGTACATACATACTTTTTTCTTATTTTTAAAGTATAAGTAAATGTAAAATATAAGTAAAATATAACTTGACAGTTTCATACATCAAATTTGTGTGAGAGGGTCCGTTCTCCATACATTAATCTATGAGGAAAAGTATTATTTTTGTCAATTTAATGGGCAAATGATGTATTTTAAAATTCATTCTCATTTCCATGAGAATGTCCAACCTTTAAAGTTGGACATTTTTCCTACTTATGTATCCTTGCCTCATCTTTTAAAAAAATTTTTTGTACTTCTTTGACTGTTATACTTTTGATAATATTATATGGATTTGAATATGTATTCAAACTGTTTCAACATTTTTTTTCCTGGTCTGTTATTTTTAGCACTGTAATCTACCTAGAAATTATTTTTTAGTTTTTATATTCTTAAAAAAATTATTTTTCCCTACCTATTGTTAGATATCTGTCATTTTGAAGAGCCTACTATATCTTATTTTATTTATATGCATACATATATATATGCACACATTATTTGTACACAGGTGCATATGACTTTATTATATATTATTTGTACATATTTGCATATGACTTTATTATTAGGTTCCTTTCTTTTATTTTGATACATTTACTTTATAAAAGTATCATGTGAAATCACTTATAGCCTTATTTCTAGAAAGGCTAGATCCTTACCTCTTGTGTTAATACATCTTTCAATATGTATTTTATTAATCTCACAAAATTTTACTTTAATGTATAGTTTACAGTGAACTGATTTATCATGAAAATACACTTGCATTGAAATTACATGAGTGCTGGGTGAATTTAGAAAAGTATTATCATCTTAGCGTTCATCTTCCCACCAAGGTACATTGAATATATATTCAATTTATAATAATGTCTTCACTAATGACCTTCTTTATGCCTTTTAATAAGTATCATAGTCTCTTATATATATATGCCAAATACATTATTAGGTATATCGGTTTATTTAGTAAAAAAATTTCACTAAATATTTACAATGTGTCAACATACTATTCAAAAGCAGAAGATAAAACGTTGAACAAATAAAGGCAAAGGCTCTGTTCCTATGAAGATAATCTAGCAGAAGTCAGCCATTGAGTACATAATCACAGAAATAATTATACACACGAGACTGGAAAATGCTACAAATGACTGGTACATAAGATGTCATAACAGATAAATTTGGCCTAATTATAAGCGAATAATTTGAATTCTCCTTTTACCTGTCACAGAATGAAAAAACAGCAGTCTGCGTACATGCTCTGTGGCAAGAAGGATCGTGGCTAAAGTTACAATTTACACAAGTTTTCCCAGAGAAATCCTGATTTATGCCTGTTGTCCCAGAGTAACTGTTAATACGATCTGCTGTCATTCTTAAGGTTATCCTTGTTTGCACAATAGTTACGCAGTCACACTACCGATGTTACATTCCATGAACTAAAAGACAACAACTGTGGCTGGAGGCTGGTTCGGGAGAAAGGGTGTTCTTCTAGCTGGGGAAGGGAGCTGTGGACCAGGTATGGAAGGGTGGAAGGGCCTTGTAAACCATGTTCAGGCTTTGAACATTTACACTGAATCCACAGTGTTAAGAAACTAATCATTAAATGTAAGTGAGTTCATAAAATTTGCATTTTGAAGAGACAATTCTGGAAATCGATTAGAAAAAATCAAGGGTAGGTATAGTAATATCACTTGGGAGTTTAGGGAGTAGATGGAGTGGGAGGTTATTGCCTCAGATTAGATGGGTAGGAGTGCAGATGTGGAGAATTACACTGGCTCAGTGAGCCAAGATATTCAGTGGCTGTGAGATAACACAGATGGCCCCCAGCATCACCTCACTAGACATTCGGTCAACAGACGCAGAGAAAGTTAATAGTATTAAAGTATCTGATTTTTTTCTTGATCCTAGTAAGGACCAGGGCTGAGAATATAAAATGTTTGCTTGAAAGTAATATGCCAAGCATTTTTAAAGCTATCTAAGAAGAAATGTCAAATAAGAGGCTTGAAAAGTGGACCTGGAAATTGAATATTATATCTTGCTGGTATATAAGAAAGCTATTTAAATTTTGGATTGAGTTTACTTATTGAACTGTTCTTTTTATTTTGATTATTTCTTTCTTTCCAGTAGTTTCTTTTTAAAGCATCTGGATAAGAAAGCGCATTATCTGCATATAACTGCAGTCGTTAATTTCAATTCCGGTTTATATTATGTCTAACTAGGTTTTCTTACATTGTGACTTTTCCTTGCCGAAGACATGCAAAAAAAGTTGAATCCTAATAGTTATAGCAGTCATCCTTGTCTTCCTGATTTTATTGACAATGATTATAATGTTTCACTATGAAAGATAATATTTGCTGAAGGCTCTTATAAATACTCTTAATCAAGTTTAATATGTTTGTATTTATTTCATTTTCTCCTATTGAAACACCTCTTGATAAGTGAACAAATTTTTATCCCCAACTTAAACCAGAATTTTATCATTATAACAGTGATGTATTATGTTGGCTCTTTTTTTTTTTTTTTTTTTTTTGAGACAGAGTCTCGCTTAGTCGCCCAGGCTGGAGTGTAGTGGCGCGATCTCGGCTCACTGCAAGCTCCGCCTCCCGGGTTCACGCCATTCTCCTGCCTCAGCCTCCCGAGTAGCTGGGACTACAGGCGCCCGCCGCTTCGCCCGGCTAATTTTTTGCATTTTTAGTAGAGACGGGGTTTCACCATGTTAGCCAGGATGGTCTCGATCTCCTGACCTCGTGATCCGCCCGCCTCGGCCTCCCAAAGTGCTGGGATTACAGGCGTGGGCCACCGCGCCCGGCTATGTTGGCTCTTTTATGTAGAATTTTTGTTTTTCTGTTTGTAAGGAATATTGTCCTAAAATATTTTCCTGGGTATAGAAATAATCCTAAACTAATTTTACTGATTTTAGGTGGGGTGGCATGAGAATCTTCCATCCTTTGGTAGCTACTGAACAGTTTATCTAGTAGTCATTTTCTGTTATTAAGATATATTTGAGTTCATTCTTTGTGTGTGTGTGAGATGGAGTCTCACTCTGTCACCGTGGCTGGAGTGCAGTGGTGTGATTTCGGCTCACCGCAACCTCCACCTCCCAGGTTCAAGCAATTCTCCTGCCTCAGCCTCCCGAGTAGCTGGGGATTACAGGCGGCTGCCACCATACCCAGCTAATTTTTCTATTTTTAGTAGAGACGGGGTTTCACCATGTTGGCCAGGCTGGTCTCCAACTCCTGACCTCAGGTGATCTTCCTGCCTCGGCCTCTCAAAGTCTTGGGATTACAGGCGTGAGCCACCATGCTCAACCTGAAATTCATTCTTTAAAAATTATCAGCCAGGTATCTATTTGGAGGCACATCTTTGATTAATTTACTTATTTTTTCCGCAGTATATAGTAATATTTATTCAAATTGTCTCTTTTTTCCTGAGTCATTTTATCACAGTATGTATCTTCACAGGAAATCATACATTTCAAAAAAGTTGATGTTTATTACTAAAAGTTACATATTTTTTTCCATACTAGTATAGTTCACTTTGACATTAGAATTGCTTTATATCTATTTATAACTTCATATGTTTTGGGTTTTCTTTTTTTAATGAATCAAATTCATCTTAACTTTCTATATTAAAAGAACTTCATGTTTCTAGTTTTCTTATAGTACGGATTATTTTATAAATTTATTATTTTAAAAGACTATATATTTTATAATATCAAGACAAATTTAGTGCAAGCAATATGCAGACTCAGTTTGATGTCTTGATCATTTTCTTTCCTTTTTTGATGATTCTCTACCCACCATCTTCTATTGCCTCTATTAAATTGCTCTTTCAAACGATCTGAACTTGATATCATAATAAGTTAACTTTTAACTGCCAAACCAATAATATCTATAAACATTTTCACATTTTATTACATCTCACAGCTTATGAATCAAATGTCAATAACAATGTAATAAAATATAGAATACTGGTACTATTTTCCATTTCTGTCAAAATACTCAGCTATCCACTAACATCTTTTGATGTGGACACCTGGGCCTATGTCATTGCTGATAACTCAAAACACTGAATTGGTGAAATTACTCTTAAATAACTAAAATAACAAATGAGAAAAATATCTTCATGAAAACCTTAGAACCAAATTTAAAGGCTATTTAAAATTATATTTTAGTAATTAAAAAATTAATGAAATTGCTATAAAAAATACTTACTCTTAGCTACCATAGCTGCAACTATTACCAGAGTGATTATATAAAGGAAGGCAAATATCACAGCAGCAATGCACCACGGAGACACTGTTCAAAAAGAGAGAAGTTGGCTAATGTAATCGAAGGAAACCAGATTCAGGAGTTGATACTAAAAATAACTTTTGCCAAGAATATTTAACCCACTTGAATTGGTCTGAAATCTAAGCTCATGGGAGCACCGTGCTGTGGGAAAATACCTCAGCCTGTGGGGGAGTAATTCTAAAAATTATTTTGCAGATTTAGGTGCATCCTGGGAAGATATTAACATTTTGATGTAGATATGAGCTGTTTATGAACTAACAACTTGCCCTAGTAAAGAACTCTTCCAAAGGCTACAAAAGAGCACTTCAGAAATCCTACTCTGGATTTAGTTCATTTCCCTCCCATAAGTTTTGTTTTTTGTTTTTTGTTTTTTGTTTTTTGAGACGGAATCTCGCAGTGTCGCCCAGGCTGGAGTGCAGTGGCGCGATCTTGGCTCACTGCAAGCTCCGCTTCCTGGGTTCAAGCGATTCTCCTGCCTCAGCCTCCCGAGTAGCTGGGACTACAGGCGCATACCACCATGCCCGGCTAATTTTTGTATTTTTAGTAGAGACGAGGCTTCACCATGTTGGCCAGGCTGGTCTTGAACTCTTGACCTCAGGTGATCCGCCTGCCTCGGTTTCCCAAAGTGCTGGAATTACAGGCGTGAGCTTGCAGTGAGCTAAGATCACGGCCTGCCCCCCTCCCTAATTTTTTTTTTTTAAACTATATCTTCCATCTTTGTAATAGAACTAGGTTAAGAAAAAACCTCCAACTTTTGCTGTTGGCCAGACAGGTATTCTGTGACGGTTTTAATAAAAATTCATTCATCATGTTCATCATGAGGTATCTCACATCCTCCATTTGTAGGAATACTGAAGCACTAAAAAGACACTTAACTTTTTCAAAATTAAAATATCAAACCAGGAAATTGTGTATGAAACATTCTTTGTTTGTTTTGTTTTTTTTTTTGAGACGGAGTCTTGCTCTGTCCCCCAGGCTGGAGTGCAGTGGCGTGATCTTAGCTCACTGCAAGCTCCGCCTCCCGGGTTCAAGCGATTCTCCTGCCTCAGCCTCCCAAGTAGCTGGGACTACAGGCGCCCGCCACCACGCCCGGCTAATTTTTTGTATTTTTAGTAGAGACGGGGTTTCACCGTGTTAGCCAGGATGGTCTCGAGCTCCTGACCTCGTGATCCACCCGCCTCGGCCTCCCAAAGCGCTGGGATTACAGGCGTTGAGCCACCGCGCCCGGCCTGAAACATTCTTTTTCCATGACCTTGGTACACTGCTCTAAGTCACTGTGTCTATCGCTGCCTCGTTGACCATTCTCATTTGCTCTTTTTTTTTTTTTTTTTTTTTGAGACGGAGTCTTGCTCTGTCGCCCAGGCTGGAGTGCAGTGGCCGGATCTCAGCTCACTGCAAGCTCCGCCTCCCGGGTTCACGCCATTCTCCTGCCTCAGCCTCCCGAGTAGCTGGGACTACAGGCGCCCGCCACCTCGCCCGGCTAGTTTTTTGTGTTTTTTAGTAGAGACGGGGTTTCACCGTGTTAGCCAGGATGGTCTCGATCTCCTGACCTCGTGATCCGCCCGTCTCGGCCTCCCAAAGTGCTGGGATTACAGGCTTGAGCCACCACGCCCGGCCTCATTTGCTCTTAACAGAGCACTGTAGGTTCCTATGACCCGTTAAAAAGTGTAGGGACAAGAAAAAAATCCTGATTCAAACATTAGCCCGAGAATATCTGTTTTCATGATTAGTTCATTAAAATATTTAAGCCAAAAAGTGAATCTAGAGTTTTAAATGTTTTTTACCTTTTGTTTTCGAAGTTTTAGTTATTTTTCCGTTCTGGATATTTGAAGAACAATGAACTTTGAGGTCTGAGTATATTGTACTTTCCTCAGAAAACTCTAAAAAATATTAAAAAAAAAAATGCATCCAACAACTATAATCCAGATATATGTATATACACATACTTATATGATACCTGAACATATAATTACATGGCATATTATACATGATACAAATTGTCAAATTTTATAATCATAAGAAAGTTTTAAAATTGGCTCTTTTTTTTTTTTTGCTTTGTGAAATGTAAATTCTTACTCTTTTAAAAAATTCTTAGTTCCTTGATATATAATATACAGGTAACAATAAAATAATCGTTTATAGATATATTGTAGAGATTAAGTTAATGTATACAAAGTCGATAGCATATGCTTGAAACATATTAACCACTCAATATGTGTTTTTCTTTAGTAGTGGTAACAATACCAGTGGTGTAGAATAGTAATTGTAAGAATATAATGGGCATTGACATCTGCAGTAAAATTGGAAATAGAAGCAAGAGTAGAAATATTCAAATTAATTTAAATGCCTATTTCTGCTTCTTCTTAAAGTTGAATTTAATCTTAATGAAAGGAGCATGAAAAGCCTTTATCTAATTCTCACTAAATAAATTCTCTGCACAGCATATTGCGTGTATTTCTTCAGTACAAGTGAAGCAGAACTCATAGACACCAAAAGTCAACGACCTTCACCAAAAGTCAATAACATTCCCCTAAATATATTAAACCTAGTGCAATTGTAAATATTTACTTACCAAACTGTAATTTTCTGAGATTTAAATCTCCTTCAATTAGAAAATCTTAAACTCATTTATAAAGACAAAAGATTTTGAAATCCTCCTCTAAAAGCACTTGGTTATGAACTCATTATTTTTAATATTATTTTCTCCTCAAAAGAAGAGATTATTTAGCAATAACAGCGGAATCTGGTTTTACCTGTATTTATTTCATGAATTGCCGCTGGCGAAGGATGAAGATCATCAGAGAGCCTGGACAGTGCTGATGTCTCTGGTTCCATTGTTCAGATTAAATTGTAAGGGCCAATGAGCCCAGGGTCAGAATGAGATGGGACCGAGGCAACAGAAGTCTTAACATTGCAACGTCAGAGAGGATGTTTACACTGATGCTAATATGTAAACTGTTTTTGACTTAAGAAAATTAAAGATAATGTACTCTTACAGATTAAATTTGTTTTTTCTTTTATGTATGATGAACTACTTTTTTATTTCTAAAGATAAAATTTTAAATATTAACCATAAAGATTCCCTCCTTGCCTTAATTGCTATTTTTTTTAAAAATGAGAAAACTATAGACTAAATAATGCAATATAAATAAATGACATTGCATTTGAATGATTGTAACAGATACTGATTTTCAGAAATACCTTTTTTGTGATTATAAATGTTTATGTTCATTGTAAATGATTCAGTGAACACAACATGTAACCCTAGTCCCTCAATATGATCTCTAACATAATTATTCATAGCTTTATCTAATTTTTCAAATGACCAATGGATGTTTTACTTTAAAAAGTAAAATAACTGTCAAATTAAATAATGAAAACAATTATTACTCATTTCTATGTAATAAAATTATTATATAATATAACTTTACATTTTGGTAGAAAGAATTCTATAATTATATGTGTGTTTGTAATAGAATAACGTTATGTGTCTGACCTGATAAGATTGTAATGTAATAATATTTTGGTCATTAACTTGTTAAATTTGTATTTTTCATATGTGGTTTTCTATTTTTGTGTTACTGTTTCTGATGAGCATAATTTATTTTTATCATTGAAAGGATTAAAGTGTGCATATGTGAAATTCTTTTATAGTCTAATGGGTGCTCTGAGACATACAGACCACAGTAACCACAGGTCAACTGCCCTCACCTTTGATGGATAGAAATAAACTTCATAACAAAAGCATATAATTTGACTGGCAGGCTATGGAGCATTGTTGGGTCTTAAGTTGTTTTGGAAGAGTGCAAAGATGATGATCAACTTCAGATATTAATAATTCACATATACATGGATTAAATTCTAGAGTGAGTAATAAAATGATGAAAAGAAAGTACAATTTCAAAAATTATAGAAGAAAAAATAGATTGAGAAAAATAAGTACCTCCAAAAGAAGTTATAAAGGTGAGTGGAAAGGCCGGGCGCGGTGGCTCAAGCCTGTAATCCCAGCACTTTGGGAGGCCGAGACGGGCGGATCACGAGGTCAGGAGATCGAGACCATCCTGGCTAACCCGGTGAAACCCCGTCTCTACTAAAAAAAAACTAGCCGGGCGAGGTGGTGGGCGCCTGTAGTCCCAGCTACTCGGGAGGCTGAGGCAGGAGAATGGCGTAAACCCGGGAGGCGGAGCTTGCAGTGAGCTGAGACCCGGCCACTGCACTCCAGCCTGGGCGACAGAGCAAGACTCCGTCTCAAAAAAAAAAAAAAAAAAGGTGTGTGGAGTGGAGGATGTAAGATCAGGCAGGACAAGTAGAAAGCATAAATTTATGTAAATTATAGTAAATCAGTCATATCAACAGTAAAGGTAAACTCTGTAAATGTTCCAGGAAAAACATTTTAAAATTATCACAATGAGTTCTTAAAAATCTTTAAATGTTGGCCGGGCGCAGTGGCTCACACTTGTAATCCCAGCATTCTGGGAGGCCAAGGTGAGTGAATCATCTGAGGTCAGGAGTTTGAGACCATTCTTACCAGCATGGTGAAACCCCATCTCTACTAAAAACACAAAATTAGCTGGGTGTGATGGTGCATGTCTTTAATTCCAGCTACTTGGGAGGTTGAGGCAGGAGAATCGCTTGAACCTGGGAGGCGAAGGTTGTAGTGAGCTGAGATTGCACCTTTGCACTCCAGTCTGGATGACAGACTGATACTACATTTCAAAAAAGAATTTTTTTTTTTAAATGCTACAGGTTATTTACAAAAACTACATCTAGTAGATAAGGATGTGAAATGGTTGAAAATAGAAGATCAACATTTATATAATGCAAACATTAATCAAACTAAAGTGTGATAGCTCCTGATATCTGACAAAACACACTTTAAGGAAAAATGTAGTAAAAAGATGGGTCTTTTAATAATAATAAAAGTTTCAATTCAACAGTAGTATTCACAATTTTAATATAACCCTTTAACACAATTAGATTTAAATTGTGCTACCTGGAGGCATTTGTCTAAACTGCCATATGTTTGATTTCTTTTTCATGCTGTCTTTTTGTCTCTACGGGCTGTATTTTGAAAAATGACTTCAGAAATGTCATTCAATTCATTAATTCTCTCTTCATCCATATCTAAGTAGACATTAAATATATCCAATATATTATTTTGTCTTTCAAAAAATTGTTTAGTTCTTTTACAAATACATACATTTATGTATTTTAAAGAGTTTTTTGTTTTCTAAACACATTTCCAAATTTGTCTTATGTTCCCTTAACCATGGTAAATACAATTAATTTATACCATGTGTCTGATTATTGATGTAATCGTTGTTTTGTATCTTTTTCTTTTTTTTTATTTGGAGATGGAGTCTTGCTCTCTCCCCCAGGCTGGAGTGCAATGGTGTGATCTCGGCTCACTGCAAACTCCACCTCCCGGGTTCAAGCGATTCTCCTGCTCAGCCTCCTGAGTAGCTGGTATTACAGATGCCTGCCACCACACCTAGCTAATTTTTGTATTTTTAGTAGAGTGGGGTCTCACCATGTTGATCAGGCTGGTCTCCAACTCCTGACCTCAGGTGATCTGCCTGCCTCAGCCTCCCAAAATGCTGAGATTATGGGCATGAGCCACCAAGCCTAGCCGTTATTTTGTATCTTCTGTCTTTTTTTGTTCCTACTGGTTCTTTTTAAGGTACTTTGTTTGCTTGTGTGCTCAGTTTTTTATTTGTTTCTAGCTCTGAGTGTCTCATCTTTCTTACTAATTTATTCATGGTAAATCATTAAGCTTGGGATGAAATGGGTTGTTCTAGAGAACACTACAAATTAAGTTTGTATTTTTTTCTGCTAGGTGACAAGAAATATTACTAATTTAGACGATTTTAAAATGAAATCTTGACTTGCTGATCTTTTTAACCAGTGGTGGTGTTAATGCAGCCTGCAAATCCACATGATGTCTGGCTCTGGAGATACTATTTCAGGAAGAAAATATTCCTTTCAACCATCAGGGGAAAGCTGATTTAATTTAAGTTTACCTTATCCGAAGCATGTAGTTAGGATTAGGTGTTGTGGGAATTGTTGAGTTACATGAGAAACCAGGTATTCGAAGTTCATAGTTACAATGGAATGTTATATTAGTCATACCTCTAATATCAAGTGAGATAATATGCAAAACTGCATTTGTGTATCCTCCATTCTTTTTAAGATAAACTTTTATGATCATAAAAATTACCAATTAGATAAATAAATCAATTAATATTTTTCCCTCTGAAATATGACAAACATTTTCTGAAAGGACAGAAAACATATGTAGAGATTAATGAATAATAATAAAAGTTAGGTCTAAATAGATATTACCACACCCCGAGTGTTTCCTGAATTGATCCTCCTCATTACAATGCTTCCTCCTAGAATTAACCATTCTTCCGATTTTCTTGCTTCTTATGCACATATTCTTAGACGGTAGCTTTTTGGCTTATTTTAATTTTATTTATGTGAATAGAATGAAACTGTACATTTTTTGCATTGTTTTATTCTGTATTTATTAGAGTTATCTGTGTTGCTGTGGACAGCCGTGGTTTACTTTTGTATGTGGTTTCTTTGTATGATATACTCTCAATCAGTTTACTTACTCTGCCTTTGATGGACATTTAATTGCTTTCTTTTTAGGACTATTATAAATAATGTTGCCTTGGATGTTGTCTGTATTTTGTAAATAATCATTTCACAACACTTGTAATCTATATTTAAAATTGTAATATGTTTTCTGTTCTTGTGCTTTGTTTGGATATTTAGTGACTAGGTGGATATATGGGTATAAATGGTTATAAATTTCTCTAGGGTAGCCTTTGACATTTTCTGTTTATCACAGCCTTTTAGTCTCTTTATCCTTTTGGCCTTTGCTCACTTCCTGTAAGAGAGATGGTTTCAGGGCAGTGGTCAAAATTTGAAAATAACAACAAAACATTTTGGTATTGAAAGTAAGAAATTTTTCTTTTTCTTTCTTTCTTTTTTCTTTTGAGATGGAGTTTCACTCTTGTTGCCCAGGCTGGAGTGCAGTGGTGTGATCTCGGCTCACTGCAACCTCCCCCTCCTAGGTTCAAGGAACTCTCCTGCCTCAGCCTCCCAAGTTGCTGGGATTACAGGTGAGCACCACCATAAAATTTGACCCCAAAAAATAAGTAAAATAATGGTCAATTTCCAGTGATAATCAAGGTGAAATCTGAGAGCCTGATATGAATTAGCACCAGGCAGCTTGACCTCTATCCTCAGAGTATGCAATCTGGATACAGAAAAAGAGAAGAAGAAGTTTTGTTTTAAAAATTTTAATAATTTTTTTCTGCACACTTAGTGACAAGAGAAGATGAAATTTAACTTAGCTGCATGCCACAGTTAATTAGGCATATGTAATAGAAAATAAGAAATCAGCGGCAATAAAATCATTCAGGTGACTCATCATTAAGTCTAGTTTTGTGTGGTTAGGGCATGGCAGTAGCAACAAATGAGAAATTTTAAGTCAAGCCTGAAGAAGAAATTAAGCAGAATGAATGAAACAAATACAAAGGCAAATGTTGGCCTCACAGGGTGGTTGTTGTTGTTTTTTTTTAAATATCTTCATTAAAGATATTTGATGTTCCAAAGGTAGCGATGCTTCTGATCTGTCTCAGACATGCCCTGTACATGGAACTGTAGACTCACTGAGACTCACCCATTTAACTGTATCCCCACTACTGGTTCTAATTCTTGCATGAAATATTTAGACCTTTAATACATTCACTGAGATAAGAAAGGCAAGGAGGAAGTGGAAAAGGGAAAAATAGAAATAAATGTTATTAACTCCATAATTAAGTCATTTTAATTTTTATTATAGGGGATGACTTAGTCCCTCAATAAATCAATTGCCATTTTGGTTTTGGATAGACGTTGTTGTTGTCGTATGTTTGTTTGTTTGTTTTTTTGAGACAGAGTCTTGCTCTGTCACCCAGGCTGGAGTGCAGTGGCGTGATCTCGGCTCACTGCAACCTCTGCCGCCCAGGTTTGAGCAATTCTCCTGTCTCAGCCTCCCGAGTAGCTAGGACTACAGGTGCACCACCACACCTGGCTAATTTTTGTATTTTTAGTAGAGATGGGGTTTCACCATATTGGTCAGGCTGGTCTCGAACTCCTGACCTCAGGTGATCCACCCACCTCAGCCTCCCAAAATGCTGGGATTACAGGCACGAGCCACTGCACCTGACAGGTGTTGTTGTTTTTTACTGAGCTTATTATTATTTCCCCACTTCATAGTGGAAAAGAATGAAGGAGAGCAGGCCGGGCATAGTGGCTCACACCTGTAATCCCAGCACTTTGGGAGGCCAAGGCAGGTGGATCACCTGAGGTCAGGAGTTCGAGACCAACCTGGCCAACATGGTGAAACCCCATCTCTACTAAACATACAAGAATTAGCCAGGCGTGGTGGCGGGTGCCTGTAATCCCAGCCAGTCTACTCAGGAGCCGGAGGGAGGAGAATTGCTGGAACCCGGGAGGCAGAGGCTGCAGTGAGCCGAGATCGCACCACTGCACTCTAGCCTGGGCAAGAGAGCAAGACTCCATCTTAAAAAAAAAAAAAAAAAAAAAAAAGAAAGAAAGAAAGAATGAAGGAGAGTAGAATTTGGAAGCTGAATTTGTGAATTTGGGACTCAGTTCTGCCATTAATTGATTATGTTATGATATAAACAGCCTATGGAAAAAACGATTTTTTTTTTACTTCACTTATTTTCTAAAATTGTGTAAAAATATTTCACAGGTGAATGTGAGAATCATGATTACAATGTATTTGAATACAATCTTAACTGTAATATACTGTTTTGAAATTATGTTTTTGTTTATTTTATGATTTTGCTTCAATTAGTCCCTGTGCTTTGTAAATGTGTTAATAGACTTTGGGTTTTAGAAAAGTTTTAGATTTCAGAAAATATTGATCATACAGTGTAGACTCAATCAACAGCTTGATTCCAACTGGTCTCATTAGAGAATGCGGACATCTACCTTTTATGTATACATCTGTGATTCATTTCAGATTCAATTTTGTGGAAGGTTTAAAGTCTGCACACTATCTGATCTCTACCACTGCTGCCTGGATCTATTGTTATGCTGGACATGACAACACAGCAACCATCATAGATTGGCACAGAGTGACGGGCTGTTTCTGATGCAGACGCTTCTGCTGCATGCCAGACTTGTGGTTCCTGCCTAAGATGATCCTATTGTTTTCTGGAGGAGGAGACCCCATTGCACAGGGCATTGCCCCTACCACTTTTGGCAGATTGACTACAATGGATGTTTGACCCTCTCTTGTAGCTATCAGTTGAACCTCACTCTGTGAGCACTTTCCTGGGTGACAGTATTCCTATTCCAATCTTATCAGCCAACTCAAGCCATTCCATTTGACCTATGAAAATAATCCGTGTCAGGTTTTCAGGTTTCCAAGCCATTCACAGTCTGAAAATGGCACCCATCTTATCAAAAAAGCCACATATGAGGCTAAAATTTAAAGTATTTAATGGACTTCCATGCTCGCTACAATCTATAGGCATCTGGTATTGTTAAGCTTTGGTATGGCCTCCTCAAAATTACACAAAAGCAATTTCTGACTCTACCTTCCTCATCTCTTCTTGGTCCACATATTATGAATTCAAGAACAGTCCCTGAACTAGTGCTGTCTTGATTCCTATTTATTTTCTGACACTATTGCTTATCTTGTGTATGCGATATAAGCTGTGTTTAATGGTAACCACTGATTTTAAAAGCACCACTATGTGCAAAATAAGTCCTTAGTTTTAAATTATATTCTTCCAAAAACTGCCGCTTAAGTAGAGTTTTTTGCTCCTGATTGCTAAGAATAAGTTGCTTCTTCTAACATGTTATGCAAATCATGGCTTTTTTTTTTTTTTTTTTTTTTCTGTATGAACAACCTTCTTGTCTGGGAGAATTAGATATAGCAGATTTGCACAGACGCATACTCATTTTTTTTTTTTTTTTTTTTTGAGGCGGAGTCTGGCTCTCTTGCCCAGGCTGGAGTGCAGTGGCCCGATCTCAGCTCACTGCAAGCTCTGCCTCCTGGGTTCACGCCATTCTCCTGCCTCAGCCTCCCAAGTAGCTGGGACTACAGGCGCCCGCCACCTCGCCCGGCTAGTTTTTTGTATTTTTTAGTAGAGACGGGGTTTCACTGTGTTAGCCAGGATGGTCTCGATCTCCTGACCTCGTGATCCGCCCGTCTCGGCCTCCCAAAGTGCTGGGATTACAGGCTTGAGCCACCGCGCCCGGCTGCATACTCATTCTTAAAGGGAATGTTTAATATGTTAAATGGCTTCTCAGATACATATGCTATTTTCATTGTGTTTTACAATCCTTTTTTTTTTGTAAAATATGTTAGCATTAGTTTTCATTTTTTTATTTTTTTATTTTTATTTATTTTTTTATTTTAGCTTTAGGAGGTACCTGTGCAGGTTTGTTACATAGGTAAATTGAGTATTCCAAGGGTTTGGTTTACAGGTTATTTTATTACCCAGGTAATAAGCATAGTACCCAATAGGCAGTTTTTTGATCTTCACCCTCCTCCTACTCTCCACCCTTAAGCAGGCCCCAGGGTCTGTTGTTCCCTTCTTCGTGTCCATGTGTACTCAAAGTTTAGCTCCCACGTATAAGTGAAAACATGCAGTACTTGATTTTCTGTTTGTGTCTGTGTTAGTTTGCTTCGGATCATGTCTTCCAGCTCCAACCATGTTGCTACAGAGACATGATCTCATTCTTTTATATGGCTGCATAGTATTCATGGATGTTTTAGTCACAATTTCAGAAAAATGATTTTTAAAATGGTCTAGCTTCCTGTTTCTCTAACATATGCCTGAATGTGTTTTCTGGAAATCTTATTATCAAATCACATTTTATTTTTCTAAGCAGAATGAGTTCAAGATTGTGAAGGATTCTGATTTATATAAATGGGCAGTATGACAGATATTCAGGAGTTTTCTTTATGTGCATGCACTTGCCCATTATTTCTGTTTACAAATTACCTTACCTAAATACATCCAATTGAGACAAAATCTCAAAGAATGCATATTCAGAACATGATTATAACACTTACATAATTATATGTATAACTTGTATCAATAATTTTTCCATTCATTGCATCAAAATTTTTCCTGCCTCATGTTATTTCACATTATTATCTGTCTCTACATTCCTCCCTCTTTCCTCTTCCAACAAAAAATCCTTTCATGATTCTGAAGCTAATGTTGTTACCTGTGGTCATGCTTGTCCAAATGACAACGATGCTAATATGATAGTTAATAGCGGTCATCCACATCCAGGCTTGCAAATCTCAGTTTTGATTTCCTTCTCCTCTGTTAAGCGAAACCTACTGCTTCTGGGCCAGATACACAGATCTGACTTTCAACATCTCTTGCAGTAGAATTTTATTATTTTTCATCAGAAATGTCTTTCTCCTTTCTCATGACCCAAGTTAGAATTACCGAGAATCATTACAATAACATCAGTGGTCTAGGTGCTAAATGTCCTTTCAAGGGCTAGCAACACTGTGGTTGGAAGTGTTTGTACAGAGGAACGCACCATGAAAGGATGTGTCAGTGACGCTTTTTGCACACCTACAGTATATTAACCAGATGCCTGATGTTTAAATGAAAAATAATCACTGGATTAAATGAAGGAGAAAAATCTCTTTTCCTTTCTGAAGAAAAAATTCAACACGGGGTATATCAGAATGGAGATGGGCCATATCAGAATAAATATTTATTGAATAATTATATGGAAAACATTTAAGTAGCCAATATTCTAGCCAAATACAGCAGAATACTTAATCAGAACCTAGTTTTTATTTTTTTACTATTAATTGCAAATAGATTTTTTAGCTACCCATAGTCTAGACAATATTGTGTAGGGCAGCAGGATGACGTTCATGCCATTCTCCATTGTTGAGTATCAGAAGATGCCAAGAGTTCAGGACAGATTCTAGCCATTTCCAGGACCTGAAAATGAGGAAGGGGCTAGAGAATTATGTAATTTTTCCACTTTCTTCTCCTAGCTTCTCTTCTCCTACCAATGTCTCCCAATGGTTGAAAACAGACAGAAGTCAGAGGGTGAGGAAGACTGTGTGATGCAGTTGTTAGAACTCAGCCGCACAAAATGCGGCAAAAAAGCGTGGAGAATGGAGGTGAGGTGTGGTTTGAAAAACAGGTGTTGAGAATCATGCTTCCAGAAGCCTGTGGTGGTAGAGTTGTGAAAGATCCACTGGGAACCCACTGCACATCCATATGAAATAAACTATGTGAATGTTTCTTGTGGGTAAAAGGTGTCCAAATGAGAGCAGGGAATAACCTGGACTCATCCTAGATTCTGTAGTAGGCTGAATAATGGCGCCCAGTATATCCAGGTCATAATCACTGGAAGCTGTGAATGCTACCTTATAGGGCAAAAAATACATAGCATAAGTGAGAAGAGATTGAGGATCTTGAGATTGAAGGATTATTTTGGATGATCAAAGTAAGCTTAAAATGTATCCCAAGTATCCTTACAAAAGGGATGCAGAGGGAGATTTGAGTAGAGAAAAGGAGGAGGCAGTGCAATCATGGGAGCAGAAGCTGGAATGACAAAACCACAAGTGAGGGAATGCTGGCAGACATGAGAAGCTGGGTGAGGAGAGGAACAGATTCAGCCCTGCTGTAACCTTGGTATTAGCTCCATAAGACTTTTCAGACTCCAACCCTCTAAAACTGTAAGAGAATAATTTTTGTGGTTTTTATCCACTAAATTTGTGCTTATTTGTTACAGCAACAATAGCATAATTAGACAGCTGCCATGCATGAAGAGTGATGGGTGGGATATAGAGCGCTAACAGAAAATATGAGACACCTGGTTTGAGGGTGAGGCAGAATCAAAACCACACAACACACAAGTGCAGGTTCATGACCCATGTCAGGAGCTGTAGTTGCAGGGCTCTGTAGGGATGTATCCAAGAACTCCCTGAGATTCTCTCCCGAGACAAAGAGAGAAGTCGTCTACACTACCTTTTTCTGTGCTGATTTTCTCATCTGAGTTCAGGTGGAGCCAAAGGAAAACGAAAAACTTTAACTTTGTATAAAATTCAAAAATTTTGTTAGTATATGGATTTAGGAATTTGAATTCCTGAAATGACATGTTCCTATGACTGAAAATGACTGAGAGACAATTATCTGAGAATTACTTACATAGTTGGAGACTCCGGAGAAGCAGGTGAAGAGCAAGACTACATATCCAGTTTAGAGGGAAACTGAGGGAAACCTTGGCCGTAAACTTACATAGGCAGTATCTGAATTATTCTAATTGTTTTGGTTACATAAATAGAATTCCGAAATCTTGAGAAACAATAATTCTCATACAAATGTAAGCCTTTTAATCTGAATTCTGTTAAATATACCAATAATCACTAATCTCTTCTAGCTTTATTCTTCTGGTTTATCATTTTGTGAATTTGAGAATAAAGTACTCTGATGGTTATACGTCACTCTTCTATTCATTATTTTTATAAAAATATAAATATTTGATTTCTCTAACATTGCCTATAATTTTGTTTAATGTCAGCATTACATAATAAAATACCTTCTCCATAAAGTTACAAATATCAAATATGAAAGCACAAACACACACACACACACACACACACACACACATATATATATATATATTTTGAGACCGAGTTTCGCTCTTACTGCCCAGGCAGGAGTGTAATGGTGTGATCTTGGCTCACTGCAACCTCCGCTTCCCAGATTCAAAGTGATTCACTTGCCTCAGCCTTCCTGAGTAGCTGGGATTACAGGCATGCACCACCATGCCCGGCTAATTTTGTATTTTTAGTAGAGATGGGGTTTCTCCATGTTGGTCAGGCTGGTCTCGAACTTCTGACTTCACATGATCCGCCCGCCTCGGCCTCCCAAACTGCGGGGATTATAGGCATGAGCCACTGCGCCTGGCAAATAAAAATATAATTACTATAACGTTCATATATAGTATTATGTTTAAAATGGTATGCCACTTTATATTTTGGCTTTAAGTTGTTGGTCCTGTGACCAACCTTTGGCTTCTTGCTCTGTTGTAAGAAATATTGTGGAGCATACATAATGATGTGGGTACAAAGTTAGAAGATGTGTTCAAGGAAGGCATCCTAAAGGAGGTGTCATTTGAGTAATGGCAAATGAGTGACCTTGGACAGTAGAGAGCCTCTAAAATATTTGAGCAAGGAACTGTTCAAATAGTGGACAGTCTCTAAAACATAAAACCGAATGATTTGTTTGAGAAATAGCATTAGGGCTAGATCACAGGGTGGGACTGAGCAGAAATAGGCAGAAATAAAGACAGAGAAATTGTCACGGGAACACGAGTGTAGTAGATATCATTCAAGGTAGGTTGATGTATTCGTGAATGTCCAGGCAGGAAAACAAATTCTGTGCCAAGTCATTACACAGAGGGAACTTAACACAGGAGGGTATTTATCAAACAGTTGGAGAACTCCAAGAGTCAGTCAGGAGAAAGAAGACAATTCAGATACGGGCAAAACAGAAAGCTGGTACTATTCCCAGAGCTAGGGAAACAAGGGAGCAGGTGGGCTCACCAGAACCACTTGATGGGACTGGCACCACAGTGGCTGGTGCCTGCCAGGAGGAAGTTGCTATTTGGCAGCAGTTCAAACCACATAGCATGAAGGAAGGACAAAAACACAATTCCACTTGTATGAGGTGTCTCAAATAGTCTAATTCATAGAAGCAAGGAGCAGAATGGTCGTTACCAGGGACAGTGAGGAGCGGAAAATGGGGATAAGGTTTTAGTAATGCAAAATGAGTAAGCTCTAGGGATCTGCTGCACAACATTGTGCCTAGAGTTAACAATATTGTATTGTACATTTCAAAATTTGTTAATAGAGTAGATCTCATGTTGTATTCCTATCACAGTAAAATAAATCTTAAAATTAAAGAAAACAGAATAGTACATAGCATCTGTGGCCACTGCTGGAGATAAAGCCTGAAGCAGAGAGGGGAAAGACAAAGTAACAGGCTTCTCCCCTCTTCCCACCTTCCAAATCTCAACCCAGTGGCTCCACTGACTGCACCTACCTGGAAGCTGGTTAGCCATGGAGGCGGTGAAACATGTGTTGCAGGAATCAGCACCCCAAGAAACAAGCAGAACAGGGGAAATCCAGGCAGGACAAAGAGAAAAGTGACTGACAGAGGAGGGGAAACCAAATCTATCAAAGCATAGAATCATAATATTTTGGGAAAGATACTTTTCATACTCAATCAAAAGTAAGGCTTGTTGGCTTGGCGCGGTGGCTCACGCCTTTAATCCCAACACTTTGGGAGGCTGAGGTGGGTGGATCACCTGAGGTCAGGAGTTTGAGACCAGCCTGGCCAACGTGGTGAAATCTCATCTCTACTAAAAATACAAAAAAAAAAAAAAAAAAAAAAAATTAGCTGGGCATGGTGGCAGGCGCTTGTAATCCCAGCTACTTGGGAGGCTGAGGCAGGAGAATCACTTGAACAGGGAGGTGGAGGTTGCATTGAGCCCAGATGGCACCAGTGCACTCTAGCCTGGGTGACAAGAGTGAAACTCTGTCTCAAAAAACAACAAGAACAACAACAACAAAAGACCTGTTAACACAATATTCTGTGAAAAGATTCAATTTATCTTGTCCAATCTATACATAGGTTTACTATAACATGTGTGTAAAATCACTCAGATAAATTACCATTAAGAAACCACATGTGGAGGGGCTCAGTAAGGGGGGAATAGGCGTTTTGAACAAAGAATTGAGTATACTTTAATCCACATACTGACACAGGAGATAAGTCTCCAGTTCCTTATCCATAAAGCTAAAAACCAAATATCTATAAACAAAATGTTTTCATCAGTTTGGTTCCAAAACCTGAACTTAGCTAATCGTAGTTTTTGTTTTATACATTTTGCTGTGGAAACATTAATGTGTTTGGTTACAGGGTGAATCATCAAATGCCAATGGGGCTGTTAATTCATGTATGTATAAACACATTTATTTTAAAATGCAAACTAATAAATTTTAAAATACATTTCTATCCATAAATTCCAGATAAGAAATTAGGGTCTCTGGGCCAGGTGTGGTGGCTCACGCCTGTAATCCTGGCACTTTGGGAGGCCAAGGCAGGCGGATCACTTGAGGTCAGGAGTTCGAGACCAGCCTCAACATGGAGAAATCCCCATCTCTACTAAAAATACAAAATTAGCTGGGCGTGATGGTGCATGCCTGTAATCCCAGCTACTCGGGAAGCTGAGGCATGAGAATCGCTTGAACCTGGGAGGCAGAGGTTGTGGTGAGCTGAGATGGCGCCATTGCACTCCAGCCTGGGCAGCAAGGGCAAAACTTGGTCTCAAAAAAAAAAAAAAAAAAAAAAAAAAAAAGAAAGAAATTAGGGTCTCTGAATCCTACACATCATTTAGTTTCCACCTAAAAGTTTTTAAATGTATGGTGAGAAAACTGTATATAAAAGAACAATCTCCGGCGGATTCCTGTGAGAGCTCTCTTCATTATCTGGCTCTACTGATGTTGCCAGTGTACCGCGCTAGCAATGTTGTATATTAACCTGGAGTAAAATACCATTTCCGTATTTTCAAAATACTTTACTTCTATTAATAAAATAAATTCTTACCTTTAGATTGTGTTATTGCTAAAATTGAAATTTAAGTAGAGAGTCTTGTGACTGATAGAAATGGGTGGCTTCTTTTAAAAATAGTCTGGCCGGACGCGGTGGCTCACGCCTGTAATCCCAGCACTTTGGGAGGCCGAGACGGGCAGATCACGAGGTCAGGAGATCGAGACCATCTTGGCTAAGACGGTGAAATCCGGTCTCTACTAAAAATACAAAAAATTAGCCCGGCACAGTGGTGGGCGCCTGTAGTCCCTGCTACACGGGAGGCTGAGGCAGGAGAATGGCGGGAACCCGGGAGGCGGAGCTTGCAGTGAGTGGAGATTGAGCCACTGCACTCCAGCCTGGGGGACAGAGCGAGACTTCGTCTCATAAAAAAAAAAAAAAACTGTCCGTAAAATCATAGCTGGTCAAGTCACTTTTATTCCAGGAATTATTTTTGCCATATGTTAGTTTTCTTTTCCTCTCGTGTGAACCATTTTTATGTCTAGTCTCAAAAATTTCTGTTACAGTCACCATTCTGTCATGATAAGGGTTCAGAAATAACTCAGGGACAAACCATTCCTGTCATTAAGCTTCCAATATTAAATAAGTCCTTTGTGTATCAATAGTCACCATGATAATTTTTCGCAAGGTATTATTTAACATCTTTCTTCATGGTACCTTAAAGTTTTTTTGTGTGTGTGTCTTTACCTGCCCATTATTTCCACCTACAAAACATGCTATCTCTAAGCACATTATCAGAAGAAAATTTCCAGTTAAAAATCATCTCATTGAAAATATGACTAGTATTTTTAGTCCAATCAATGCTTTATGATTCTTATGTTATTTCTTTCTTTGTGATTGACTCCTTCCTATTCCCTCCTCTTCTCTTAACAGGTAAATAGTGTCGTAGTTCTAAGTTTAGTAATGTTTCCTATGGTTACACTTGCTGGAATAACAAAAATAGTGCAGTTATAGTGGTAGTGATCAGCCGCATCCATGCTTGTAAACCTCAGTTCTGGTCTCTTCTCTCCTCCCTAAGCTATGTCTTTTGTTTTTTGCCCAGGTAAATTGCTTCAACTCCCAATATTGTATGAAACAGCCTCTTACTGTTTTCGCCAGACACGCCATTTCCTCTACCCATTACCCATCCACTTTATCCCCTACCTCCTGCGGTCACACCAAGACCAGTGTAGGTGTTAACTGTTATTTCAGGCAGCAGCAACTCTGTGGTTGGAAACATTTTGTACCATATAGTGCGATGTGTCAGCCACACCTATTACACATAAAGTGTACTGATGACTGAGGTCTCATAGGGGGCCAGGGTCATATCAGAATCCAGAGATTTCCATGAAAGTTTAAAGTTCAGTCTGCAAACTCACTGTAACTAATAATGAATAGCTTGTGTCCTATCAATATGTTTCTTAATGGTTTTGAGCACAAATTAGGTGTTAAATACCCTATATGTTTATACATTAAACCATTCTCAGATACATTGCCAATAAATTATTTAGTTGCATTTTACGTTTTACAGATGATGGAAAAGAATCTTAAAGAGATTATGTAACCTACTCAAGTTTACAATCTACCAAAAGCAGAATCGAGCACTTGAAACTATTCACGTTTGACATCTTGTATTTAGCAGATTGAAGAAGCAGAAAGAACAATTACCTAATAAGGACTGATTAGAAATTAGTTTGGAATGCAAAATAGTCTTTGAATCAGCATTTTATTTCGCTTGTGGCGCTTTGTTTTGTTTTTGTTTGTTTGTTTGTTTGTTTGCAGAGACAGGATCTCACTTTGTTGCCCAGGCTGGTCCTGAACTCCTGAGATCAAGTCATGCTCCCACCTTGGCCTGCCAAAGTGTTGGAATTACAGGCTTAAGCCACTGCACCTGGTCCTGTAACTGTTTATATACAGTTTTGTTCTTATAAAGAACCTCACTGGGCACCGGGTGCAGTGGCTCACACCTGTAATCCCAGCACTCTGGGAGGAGAGGTAGGTGGATCATCTGAGGTCAGGAGTTCAAGACCAGCCTGGCCAATGTGGCAAAACCCCATTTCTACTAAGAATACAACAATTAGACGGGCATGGTGGCACTCCTGTAGTCCCAGCTACTGGGGAGGCTGAGGCAGGAGAATGGCTTGGGAGGCAGAGGTTGCAGTGAGCTGAGATTGCACCACTGCACTCCAGCCTGGGAGACAGAGCGGGACTCTGTCTCAAAACAAAAATGAAAAAAAAACCCTCTTTTAAAAAATTGTTTGTTTGTGTTTTTTTGATAATTAAAAACCATGGCAAAACTGTACCTAAAGCAAAGATGAATATGCATTGTAAGGCACAGGTTTGAAGTTAGACAGCCATGGGAGAATGCAAAGGTATGTATGAGATTGGTATAATCAATAAGTATTTGTTGGTATTTGTTTCATACACAAATACATGCATACATACAAATAACTCCGAAATTTTTTTTAATTTAACACTTGGACCTCTCACGGTTAGGTTGCAAAAAAATGTTATATAAATAATGAGAGCATTTCCTCCCATGAAACCTAACTTCAAACAAATCCAAATAAATTTTAAGTTTTAAAAAAGACCATCCATTTTAGTGTCAACATCCTTTTCAAGTGAATTATTTATATACTGAAGTATTATAAAACCCATAATTAGATATTGTTATATATAGACAGATACTTTTATAAATTAAATTATGCCTCTTAGAAGACAGAGGCATGAAAATAGAGAAACTAGGATATAAAACAGGTAACTAAAAACTTACTAGAACTTTAAAAATCACCCCTAGGTTATACAAAACTATGGGGATAAGTTAGTTTAATTATCTGTCTAAATATGGATTTTACCTCTATAAGAAAGATCAGGCCAGGCGCGGTAGCTCATGCCTGTAATCTCAGCACTTTGGAAGGCCGAGGCAGGTGGATCACGAAGTCAGGAGTTCGAGACCAGCCTGAGCAACGTGGTAAAACCCCGTCTCTATTAAAAGTACAAAAATTAGCTGGGCATGGTGGTGCGTGCCTGTAATCCCAGCTACTCAGGAGGCTGATGGAGGAGAATCGCTGGAACCCAGGAGGTGGAAGTTGCAGTGAGCCAAGATTGCACCACTGCACTCCAGTCTGGGCAACAGAGCAAGACTCCATCTGAAAAAAACCAAAAAAAAAAAAAAAGATCAGTCAGTACATAGTCAAGTGTGTGTGCATGCACATATATACATATGTGTACATTATGTAAATATATGTTGTTATTATTATATAATAAACCTACATTCAATATATCTGCGGTGACTTATCTATCTAAATTTGAACAAAAACTAAAAATTCCCAGCACAATTGAGGCAAAATAAAATATAATTTTCTTACAGTTATGAAAAATGGCTCTCTAGATTTTAATCCGTTAGAGGTAGAGGTAGACAAAGGTTAGTGAGACTCAGTTTGACCATTGCTTGGCTGACTTTGAGCATGTTTCCTTGATAATCTCCTGTGTCTTCAACTATGAAATTTAAGAACTAGTACTATCAAAATCTTCATAGGGTTTATGAAGATTAGATGAAATAAATGTTATAAAATAATCAAACACAGAGCCTGGCATAAAGTAAACTCAAAAATTGTTAATGGTTTTATAGATAATCATTAAATATAATCCATTATAGACTACATACATCACTATGAAAGAATTAGAGGTAAATTATAAAATATTAGTGATAATCCTTTATAAGACTCTTTTTCTAAGCTTCATTTCAGGCTACTGGAACTTGAGAATGTATAAATTGTTTAATGCGTACCAAGTAAGTGTTTAGTCACAAAATGTTAGAAGGTGAGTTGGTTAGTCTGATAGAGTTTTACTGGTCTGATTCTTCATTTCCTGTTTGCGTATTTATGTGTCTTACTATTCTGAGTTAGGGAATCCTTTTACTTCCCATGTCTCTTTTTCTTTATGCGAAAGTTCCGTCAGCAGACACTGACCACAGAGCTTTGCAATGTAGACAGTTTTGCCGAAAGGCTATAAGACAGAGGCTCAGTTCCACTTCACTGACACTTAGTGACATTACGCAGGCTTTGGACTTTAGGAAGCGACCAATATGTCGACTTCGGTTTGTTCTTTCAGAATGAGAACCCTAAGGGCCACCCAACAGTTCACCACAGAGAAACTTGTTTCCAGCCACATAGGAGTTGACAAGCTGCAGTTGCAGCTGAGCTATTTGCAACTCTTTCAGGAGGTTCTTACGCCTTGCTGGGTCCCATATGAGGCACTAATCTATTATTTAGAAAAGATACACATTAAGGACTCTAATTAAGACATTTTGAAACAAGTTATGTTTTCTCCACTCTGGCTTCATGAACTTCTTTCTATGCTAAACAATCAGGGAGACTGTCAATGTTTTATTCAAAATATGTATTACTAATTCTGTGATCACTTTTGCACACTTCTTTTACTACATAAACATGTCACTTTGTAAATAGCTACTGGGCAGTGTAGATTTACTTGCATGCATAACTTGAACATTATTTTGTTTCTTTTGGATCCTGCCTATTCCTAAACCACATGTGGAATTGGTAGTTGCTTTGGTTTGGTTAGTTTATTTCCTTATTTCTTTTAGTGGGAAGCAGTTTTCTGGATTCTTTTAACTTGATGCAGATGCAAAAAGGGGAAATGTTTGTGTAATGTATATGGTCAATATCCATAATTGGATTTGTATTTTTTTTTTTCAGATGGAGTTTTGCTCTTGTTGCCTAGGCTGGAGTGCAGTGGTGCAATCTCGGCTCACCGCAACCTCCGCCTCCCAGGTTCAAGTGATTCTCCTGTGGAGTAGCTGGGATTACAGGCACACACCACCACGCCCAACTAGTTTTGTATTTTTAGTGGAGATGGCGTTTCTCCATGTTTGTCAGGCTGGTCTTGAACTCCCAACCTCAGGTGATCCACCCACCTCGGCCTCCCAAAGTGCTGGGATTACAGGCGTGAGCCACTCCGCCTGGCTGAATTTGCAATCTTTAGTTAAAATTGAAACTGTAAAATGATGCCATATTTGAAGGAACAACAACAAGGCAGTTTCCAATGCCCAAAATATAACTGAAAAGGCATTGGACAACATAGATTAAAATGGTATGTTGAATGAGAACTGAAAGTCAACATAGCAAACATCTACCATGGCAAATATTTCCTTACTTGGATTGTAGCTACGAAATGGTCATCTCTACTCCTTGGGAAAGGCCAGAGCAAGACCTATAAAGTCAACTCTTAGAAAAGTTCCATGGATAAAATGAATGACCAATAAGAAGCTGGCTATTTAATTTAAAATGATGTTAGGATCTTTAACTCTAGGAATAATCAGAGGTAGAAGGAATTTAGAATAATCAGAGGTAGAAGGAATTTAAAATGATTTCATATTGCTGGGAAAATTTGTGTGATCTTATTTATATTAAAGAAAGCATTGGACGTAATAGAATTCCTGATACATGCACGCACACACACGCACACACACACACATTGAAATGTGGCATACATATTGAGCACTAAAATTGCAATGTAATGTGTGCTCAATAAATGTTTGCAACTCTCCCCTAATAAACAAACTTATTAAAATGAAAATTGCTAAATAAAGGAAAAGTTTCAGTATTTGTCTCTTCTTTAATAACCATACTGCAGAGTAACAAAATAATTGGTGGCAAGTATTTTCTGGAATATAAAATCAGAGGTTATGTGATGATGGTTACATGAATTTACACATGATAAAATTGCATAAAATGACATACATATATACACACAAATATGTAAAATACAGGCATACCTCAGAGATACTGTGCACTCTGATCCAGACAACCACAAAAAAGAAATTATTGCAATAAAGCAAGTCACATGATTTTTTTGTTTCCCAGTGCATATAAAAGTTATGTTTACGCTATACTGCAATCTAAGTGTTCAAAATCATTATATCTAAAAAACAATGTATATACCTTGATTAAAAATACTTTATTGCCAGAAAATATTAACAACCAGATGAGATTTCAGAGAGCCCTAGTCTGTTTCTGTTTCTGGTGGATCTTGCCTCATTGATGGCTACTGACTGATCAGGGTGGTGGTTGTTGAAGGCTGGGGTGACAGTGGCAATTTCTAAAAATAAGACAACAATGAAGTTTGCTGCATTGACTGACTCTTCTTTTCACAAAAGATTTCTCTGTAGTCTATGATGCTGTTTCATTGCGTTGTACCCACAGTAGAACTTTCAAAATTGGAATCAATCCTTTCAGACCCTGCCACTGCTTTATTAACTACGTTTTTTGCAATATTCTAAATTCTTTGTTGTCATTTCAACAATGTTCACAACATCTTCACCAGGAGTAGATTCCATCCCAAGAAATGTCTCATTCCTCATCTATACAAAGCAGTTCCTCACCCATGAAAGCTCTGTCATGAGATTGCATCAATTCAGCCACATCTTTTTTTTTTTTTTTTTTTTTTAATCCTATTCTAAGTTCCAGGATACACATGAAGAATGTGTAGGTTTGTTACATATGTATACATGTGTCATGGTGGTTTGCTACACCTATCAACCCATCGTCTAGGTTTTAAGCCCCACATGCATTAGGTATTTGTCCTAATGCTCTCCCTCCCCTCACCCCCTACTCCTGATAGGCTGTGGTATGTGTTGTTCCCCTCCCTGTATCCATGTGTTCTCACTGTTCCACTCCCACTTATGAGTGAGAACATGCGGTGTTTGATTTTCTGTTCCTGTGTTAGTTTGCTGAGGATGATGGCTTCCAGCTTCATCCATGTCCCTGCAAAGGATATAATCTCATTCTTTTTTATGGCTGCATAGTATTCCATGGTGTATATGTACCACATTTTCTTTATTCAGTCTATCATTGATGGACATTTGGGTTGGTTCCAGGTCTTTGCTATTGTAAATAGTGAATTCAGCCACATCTTCAGGCTTCACTTCTCATTCTAGTTCTCTTGCTATTTCTACTACATCTGCAGCTACTTTCTCCACTGAAGTCTCGAACACCTCAAAGTCATCCATGAGGGTTGGAACCAACTTATTCCAAACTCTTGTTAATGCTATACTTGACATCCTCCCATGAACCACAAATGTTCCTAAACGCTTCATTGAATTTACATTGCCCAGTTTCATCTGAGGGATCACTATGTACTAAATACAAAATGTATTTCTTAAACAATATGACTTAAAAGTTGAAATGATCCCTTGATTCACGGACTGCAGAATGGATGCTGTGTTAGCAGGCTTGAAAATGACATGAATCTCCTTGTACATCTTTATCAGAGCTCTTGGGTGACCAGGCTCATTCTCAATGAGCCGTAACATTTTTAAAGACATCTTTTTCTCTGAGCACTATGTCTCAACAATGAGCTTAAAATATTTAGCAAACCATGTTGTAAACAGATATGCTGCCATCTGGACTTTGCTGTTCTGTATAGACAGCGCAGGTAGAGTAGATGACCATAATTCCCAAGGGTCTTACATTGTTCGGAAAGGTAAATGAGCATTGGCTTCAACTTAAGTCACCAATGAGCCCCTAACAAAAGAGTCAGCCTGTCCTTTGAAGCTTTGAAGCAAGACATTGACTTATCCTCTCTAGTTATAAAAGTCCTAGATGGATTTTCCAGGATGCTGTTTCATGTACACTGAAAATCTGTTGTTTAGTATAGACACCTTTATCAATTATCTTAGTTAGATCTTCTGGATAACTTGCTGTAGCTTCTTCATCAGCACTTACTGCTTCACCTTGTAATTTATATCATTTAGATGGCTTCTTTCCTTAAATCTCATGAAGCAACCTCTGCTAGTTTCCAATTTTTTTTTTTTTTTCTGCAGCTTTCTCACCTCTCACAGTCTTCATAGAATTGAAGAGTTAGCACCTTAGGCTTTGGCTTAAAGGAACATTGTGTAGCTGGTTTGATCTTTGATACAGACCAGTAAAACTTTCTCCATATTAGCAATAAGGCTGATATATATATATCTATATAGATATATATAGATATATATATATGATATATATGATATATATGATATATATGATATATATGATATATATATCTATATAGATATATATAGATATATATAGATATATATATCAGCCTTATTGCTAATATATCTATATATAGATTATTATATTATTATAATATATCTATATAGATTATTGCTAATATATCTATATATATATAGATATATATATATCAGCCTTATTGCTAATATATATATATATATATATATAAAATATATGTACCACATTTTCTTTATTCAGTCTATCATTATGGGCATTTGGGTTGGCTCCAGGTCTTTTATATATATATATATAATTTGCATGTTTATTGGCATAGTAATTTTGATTTTCTTCAAGTACTGTTTCTTTGCATTCACCATTTGGCTAAACGTTTGACTCAACAGGCCTTTTGGCCTACGTGGGCTTTCAAAATGCCTTCCTCACTAAGCTTAATCATTTCTGGCTTTTGATTTAAAGTAAGAGATGTGTGACTCTTCCTTTCACTTTTACTCTTAGAGATCATTGTAATGTTATTAACTGGCCTAATTTCAGTATTGTTGTGTTTCAGGGAATTGGGAGGCCTAAGGAAAGGAAGAGAGATGGATAATCGCTGGCCAATGAAGCAGTCATAACACATACATTCATCAGTTAATTTCACTATGTTATATGGGCATTATTTGTTGTACCACAAAACCATTTCAATAGTAACATCAAACATCATTGATCACAAATCATCATAAAAGATATTACAATAATGTTAAAAAAGTTTTTATTTATTTATTTTATTTTTAATTTTTTAATTTTTTAATTTTTTTTTTGAGATGGAGTCTCACTCTGTTGCCCAGGCTGGAGTGCAGTGGCATGATCTCGGATCACTGCAAGCTCCACCTCCCGGGTTCACGCCATTCTCCTGCCTCAACCTCCTGAGTAGCTGGGATTACAGGCAGCCGCCACCACGCCTGGCTAATTTTTTTTTGTATTTTTAGTAGAGATGGGGTTTCACCGTGTTAGCCAGGATGGTCTCGATCTCCTGACCTCCTGATCTGCCCGCCTCGGCCTCTCAAAGTGCTGGGATTACAGGCGTGAGCCACTGCGCCCAGCCAAAAAGTTTTAAATATTGCAAGAATTACCAAGATGTGGGGCAGAGACAGGAAGTGAGCACATGGTATTAAAAAAATGGCACTGATAGACTTGCCAGAGGTAGGGTTGCCACAAAACCTCAATTTGTAAAAAATGCCATGCCTGTGGAGCACCATAAAGTGAAGTGCAATAAAATGAGGTGTGTCTGTGTTATCACTGGGGAAACCCAACAGCAGGGACAAGGGAGGTCCCTATGCTATTTTTGTAACTTTTTCGTCAATCTATATTCATTTGAAAATAAAAACTGAAAAATAAATCTCAGGGGTTAACAGGCAGTATTTTTATTCCCTTGGTATTAATGCTAGTTATCCTCACTTTCCTTTTCTTCTTATGTCTCAGCCACATTGTTGATTCTCCCACTCCTATTTAATAAATGGTCACTCCACATCGAAGATGGTAAATTCAGAGATGGTGGATGTGCCGCTTCCAAATCAAAGCTTGTGAAAGTCATTGCTACCCTTTCTTTCTTGATGCATATGGACTTGAAGATTTCTCTACACAACACACCCAAATATGTGTTCTTTACTCTTGTCTTTTCCCAAGTACTGTGTTTTAACATGTACCTGCACATGTAAATCAATGGTAGACTCATTCAGAAAGATCCATCTTAAGAAAAACAAAAAACAAAATAAAAACAAACAAGTATGAAAAGGAGTTACCAGTTTGTCAAAGTGAATCCTCCTAGAAGTTTAGTACATCAAAATTTCCTCTAGATAATCATTCCTACCCATTTTGTTGTTTGTTTGTTTGAGAAGGAGTCTCACTCTTTAGCCCAGGCAGGAGTGCAGGGGCATGATCTCAGCTCACTGCAACCTCTGCCTCCCAGGTTCAAGCGATTCTCCTGCCTCAGCCTCCCGAGTAGCTGGGACTACAGGGTCATGCCACGATGCCCAGCTAATTTTTTGTATTTTTGGTAGAGATAGGGTTTCACCATGTTGACCAGGCTAGTCTCAAACTCCTGACCTCAGGTGATCCACCTGCTTCAGCCTCCCGAAGTGCTGGGATTATAGGTATGAGCCACTGCGCCTGGCCCCCATTTTGTTTTGACTGAAGTTGGACCCACTCTGATATCCAAATTGGGTCCCAACTGAGCCAATCAGTGTATCATATCCACTGCCCAGGGTAATTTGCATCCTGCCTAGTTAGTGTCAAGGTCATGAAAATGAATTCTTGGATGAAGCTTGACACAAAATAATTTATATTATGCGACTATGTATGTTATAGTTACATAAATTCTCAAACCAGGGAAATCTGACTATACAGGGTTAGAGATAAAGACAGTGCTAACATCTAGAAAGAGAAAGAGTGTGGTAATTGGAAGGTTAAATTAGGAGAGCTTTTGAAGATTCTGGAAATGTTCTATTTCTTGACTCGGGTCATAGTTGCAAGAGTGCTGCCTCTCATAAATTACTAAATTTTGTGTTTCTATTATTTTTCAATATGTATACTATATTTTATTTTAAAAGAGCAAGAAGAGAGAATATGTTGAATTTTTTCTGTCCTTTTAGATTCTGATATGAACCATGGCTGTTGCCTATTTCTTATTTTATTGTAATCATGTATCTGTATTTTTCAAGTCCTATTTATCCTACAAGATCACGCCCAAATTTCAATTTTATTTTGAGTTAGTTCTTCATTTTTCTTTAAAGTTGTCTCTGTCTCCCTTGTGACACTGTTCTAATCCTGAGTGGATTGGGAACAGATTCAAGTATCTGATTTCTAATGAAGCAGAAAATTTCCTAGAAAGTCATTTTTCTTGTGATTCTCAGAATTCCATTCTATTTCAGTTAGAGAGTAGAGAGAAGTCAATACTTTCTTAAGTCACATATCCCAATTTTTTTTTTTTTTTGGAAATAAAGAAACCCCTCAAATTTATGCTAAATATTTTGAATTTGATTTTTACACATTGAATAGAATTTTGAACAAATTATCTGGTCAATACTTGTACTTTAAAATACAGGTGATAAAATGGACATAAGATGCCTTAACATATTACATGAAGAGCAAAACATTCAAGCGTTCAGAAAAAGTAAATAAATGAGAAATATTTACAATAAATCAAAATGTCATTATTAATACATTAAAATATAGACACCCATGTTTCTGTGAAATAAAGTGGTCTCAATAATGAACAGTGCATACTTATTCAACATTCTTACAGTAAGATATGCCATTTAAAGAAACGTATTAGGTTCATGTTTTGCCCTTTAGGTGATTAGAGATAAAACAGGCAATCATAATTCTAATACCGTGTTTCAATGTAGAGTGAGATTTCAGTCTTATCAATTGTTTTAGCCAATGACCAATTAAACTGCTTTGAATCATAAGAATTTTAACTCCTCTTTATAATTTATTTTTAAATGATGTAGCTTTTTTCCCTATTTCTCATATAACATGTAGAGTAATATTAGAGATAATATATAAATGGGTCCATTATTTTAAGAAAGAGCATCTTGCCACAGCTGCACTTAGAACCTTTGCTGACTGACTACAGACCGTAGGACATACTAATGTTTTATCCACAGAGTGTCCATGAAATGAGATATTATGAGGTAGAATCTCTAATAACATACAAAGGAGGCCGGGCGCAGTGGCTCACGCCTGTAATCGCAGCACTTTGGGAGGCCGAGGCGGGCGGATCACGAGGTCGGGAGATTGAGACCATCCTGGCTAACACGGTGAAACCCCGTCTCTACTAAAAATACAAAAAATTAGCCGGGCGAGGTGACGGGCGCCTGTAGTCCCAGCTATTCGGGAGGCTGAGGCAGGAGAATGGCGTGAACCCGGGAGGCGGAGCTTGCAGTGAGCCGAGATCGCGCCACCGCACTCCAGCCTGGGCGACAGAGTGAGACTCCGTTAAAAAAAAAAAAAAGAAAAGAAAAACCATACAAAGGAAGTGCAAGGCAAATCTAATCATCTAAGTTCCTAGAACATTTATGTTTCGATACCGCCTAAAACGAGTGAGCTTTGGTAATAATTTATACTCCATGAGTAAATGGGTTAGAAAAGAGAGAGAGAGAAAGAGGAGTCATGTAACTATTATAATTTTGAATATAATTATATAATTTTAAAAGAATATAATTTTGGAGATGTGGAGTTGAATGGCTGAGTCTGATACTTTATTCAAAATGCAAGGTGCCTAAAGTCAAACAGACAAAGGTAACTATAAGAATCTTTGTATTATTGAGACTCAGAAAACAACATCTTAAAATGAAGGCCTCAGAAGCAACCTTCGTAGCAAAAGTTTTTCTCTGACCTTCTCCTGCTTTCCTGTATCTCAGTCCCATTCTTTTTTAGGCTAGCCATAAAAAGTAACATCCCTCTCATCCAAGGCAGGTCACACAAACCAGAACCCCTTTTCTTCAAAGCCAATCATAAAAACTAAAAATATTACTCTAATGTCCCCCACCTTCTGTGTAAAAATTGGCCATAAAGAAATTATCTGACGTACCTCGTTTGACTGTAGGTCATAAGACTCCATTCCAGAAAGGTTCTTGCCCTATACCCAGAAGGAATAAATGCATGCTCAGAGAGTCCGAGAAGCATCTAGACAGACAGAACTTGCTGGGGTTTTCTGCTCAATCTATTTGCATTAGATCATATTCATCTTGTGCACTCATGGTTCTACATGGCTGTTCATATTTTGTTGAACCTAAGCATAAAAATAGACAATTTCCCCTGTATCTTTGGGTCTTGATTCTGAAGGCACCCGTGTACACATGTTAAATAAATGTGTATGCTTTTTCTCCTACTAATCTGCCTTTTGTAAATGGATTTTTCAATGAACCTTCGGAGCGCCAAGGGAAACTCACCCCCCATGGCCCCTGCAGTACTGGGATTGACAGAATTGGGATTCATACATATGTTTGACTCTGTTTCCAACCAGGAGTTTATAAATTCTCTACTCTCTTTTTACTGGGTCAGACAGTGTTTCAGAGAGCAATTGGCACTTGGTTGTGGGAAGATGGCTCTACTTTCTCCCATAACTTGGTAAGTATGTGGTAGTTATGGTGTTTTTTCTGCTGTTTTTTCAAGTTTAATCTATGATCTGCCCAATGCAATTCACATTTTAAAGAACTGCACTAAAGGTAATATCTAAAGGTGTGAAATTTTGAGACAAGAGAAGGAAGGAAACAGGACAACAATTCATCTTCGCCTAGGTTATCCTGATAGCTCAAAGGATGAAAGTGTTCCTGTGCTCACACAAATTGTAAACTTGTGCTCGTTTGTTTCCTGGTGTGCGGGCACTATCTCTTTTTGATCATTCTATGGAATACAGGGAAAGAGAAATGTTGAAATTAAAATTATTATATTTGTATGCAATCACTTTTATAATTGTTTTCTTAGGAAAGCTCCAAGTCTATTCTGATTAAAAGCAAAACCTCTTAAATTTTAACAAATCACACTCCTTTCTGTACCTCTGGAAGATAGTTGAATGTGTCGATGTATATTTTATTTCATCAAAATAAATGTTATAAATATTTTTAAAACATTTAGACTATTATTGGTTAAATTTCTGTCTTTATGTGAGAATATTAAAAAAACAATAAAAATAATTTTATACATTTTCTTATTTTAATGTATTTTATAAACTAAGTATTGCATTTTCCCCCATGCCTCAGTTTCAGCAACCCTAACACACTTTCAGGGTTGTTACTATGTTTTACTAAATTGGGGTTTCCTTCTTCTCCCTTCACAAATTGCAAATTATTTCTGGGTCTTTGTCTTGCTCTCTTCTAACCAAACGCAAATACATAGAGATTCTTTCTATGTGTTACTCATTCACAAAGGGGAGTGATACAGGGTGATCTACTCTGAATGTTTCTGAGTTCTGCAAACCCCGTGAAAGTCCTTTGCCTCTGCTTTGACACAGTGATTAACCCGGTGATTGCTTCCAGACTTCTGCAAATGAAATATAACCTTTGCCCTGGCCACGAACTTAGCACTTTTTACTTTTTCTCTGGAGGGGTTTTCCTTTGTTTTTTCATCACCAAAAGAGTCACTTACTTGAACTTTTTTTCTCCCTGATCAATCCAGAAAACACTTTCTCCAAATATCATGTGTCTAATATTGTGCAACACACTTTTATGATAATGGTACATATATATCTTAAGAAACTTAAATTGATAGTCTTATTTCACATCTGATAGTATATTTCAAGTACTAATGATATAATTGAGGAACACTTAACTAGGCTTCATCATTTCAGCCCACAACATGCCAAGAGTCAAGAAAGCCCAGAGTTACAAAGACACTGTGACTATCAAACCAGAACCATTTCCACAGTTGAATAAAGAAATAATTAGGAAAATGAACTTAAGTTTGTGGTGATTGATACAGATTACAGAATACCATCTTTCAAAACACTCGAACTCTAAGTAAAATGAGTTAGTAATTATGCTTCCTGGAGATTTAAATTTTTTTCTTAATTTTTTTTAACCAAAGTAAAACACACATATGCTTTAAAATCCATAGTAAAGAAGGACTCATTATGAAAATTAATAATTTTATATTTCACTTGTGCTCACCCTGGTCTGCCCCAAGGGGAAATGATTTTTCATTCTGGTTCTTCTATTTTTATCAGATTTCTCTCTAAAGGTATAGAAAGGTGCGTTATTACTTTTCCAGCCAAGAATCAATCTAGGATTTCCTTTGTCTAAACAAACCAAGGTTCAGAGATAGTCTCTTCCATGTTACCATTAGGGTTCCATTCTGCTTTTTTTTTTTTAAATATGTTTTGTTTTGTTTTTGCTAAAAACATGCAAGGATTCTTGACCTTGACAAGGAACAGAGGTATCTAGATGAAGTTAAATAATATGGATGCTATCTCTTTTAAGTGAAAGTTATCTCCAGATAATGATAAGAAAACTAGCTACAATGTTCTTTGGGTGCAGGAAATGCATAATATAGGCAAACCTTGGAGATATTATGGGCTTGATTACAGAACACCACAATAAAATAAATCGCACAAATTTGTTTGGTTTCCTAATGTATATAAAAGTTATGTTTATACTATACTGTAGTCTGTTAAATGTGCAATAGCATTATGTCTTAAAAAACCTGTCCAAGTTCTACAGGTGAATAAACAAAGTCTGGATGGTAGCACATCTATTTATAGCACGGTTTAGTAAATATTTTAAACCCACTATTGAGACCTACTGCTCTGAAAAAAACTTATACATTTTAAAATATTACTGCTCGTTGACCTGGTCACGTAAAAGCTCTGTAAAGTTACCAACTGCATTAGCACCTCGGAAGAGAGACAGCCTCTCCTTGAAAGTTTTGAAACTAGGCATCACCTACTCTGCTCTAGCTGTGAAAAGTGTAGATGGCATCTTCTTTCAATATAAGGAAGAAGTCTGCATTAAAAATATTTTGTTTAGTGTAGACACTTTCATCAATGAGTTTTGCTAGATCTTCTGAATAACTCGCTACAGCTTCTACATCACCACTTGCTCCTTCACCTTGCACTTGTATGTTATGGAAACGACCTCTTTCCTTAAACTTCATGACCCAAACTCTGCTAGCTTTCAAGTTTTCTTCTGCAGCTTCCTCACCATTCTCAGCTTTCATAGAATTAAAAAGAGTTAGGGTTCTAGATTAGACTTAGGTTTAAGGGAATGTTGTGACTAGTTTGATCTTTTATGCAGACCACTACAACTTTCTCCATATCCACAATAATGAAAATGGCCCCCACCCCCAAATTTTATAAAATGAATGAAGGGGGAAAAATCCAACTAGGCTTGCAGCACAATAGCAGCAACGATTAAGCCAGCTTGTCCTTTGACTCATTCCTGCATAGCCAATTGTAGCTTAGTACCCTAGGATCATGCAGGCCTTGTCACAAGACTTTTTTTCTTTTTCTGTTCCATAGATAAAATCTAAGACATTGTGAGAAGAAGATAAACTTTTGTTTGAGCTTGTTCTTTAGGTTCTGCATACCAACAAAACCACTAATGCCAGTCAGTATGTGGGGCCCGGTGAGAAACTGACACATGATAGAATGCAGTTACCACATTCTGATGATTTCATCCCCCTTACCCTGACCAGTAGATGACCCTAAATGTTCCAACCCCTGCCCTCCACAATCCTTTAAAAATTCTGGCCCAGAACACCTCCACAAAAAATAGTTGGGGCTTGAAAATTCTTCTCATTTTCTTGTTCTGTGCCTTGTGATTGTCAAACTCTTTCTCTGCTGCAAACCTGTTGTCAGTGTATTGGTCTGTTACTGCACAGAGGGCATAGCAACCTGGTAGTCCTATTACAATAAGGCTTTTTGGCTTTCTTATCATTTGTGTGTTCACTTGGGGTAGCACTTTTAAAATTGCCTTCTAAGACATTTCCTTTGCATTTACAACTTGGCTAACTCTTTTGTGTAAGAAGCCTAGGTTTCAGCCTAATCTCAGTTTTGGACATGTCCTCCTAGCTTTTGATTTAAAGTGACAGACGTGAGACTCTTCCTTTCACTTGAACACACGAGGCCATTTTAGGGTTATTAACTAGCCAAATTTTGGTATTGTTGTAACTCAGGTAATAGTCAGGCTTGAGAAGAGGGGGAAAGAGATGGGGAAGAGCTGGTCAGTGGAGCAGAACACACAGAACATTTACTAATAGGTTCACCATCTTATATGGGCATGGTTCCTGGTGCCCCAAAACAATTACAAAATTGACATCAATAAGCACTGCTCACAGATTGTCATAAGATATATAATATTAATGAAAATATTTTAAATTAATTTGACAGTTGCAAAATGTGACCAAGAAACATGAATTGAGCACATGCTGTTGGAAAAATGGTGTTGATAGACTTACCTGACATAAAGTTGCCATAAGCATTCAATCTGTAAAAAATGCAATTTCTGCAAAATGTAATAAAGTAGGCTGCAATAAAACAAGGTTTGACTGTTCTCATCTATGCAGAGCATGCGTTGTTTTCAAGACATTTACTCAACTCCCATAAAAATTCAGGATATTGATGCAGGGAAGTGTTGACGTCAGTGGCAGGTAAGTGTCACCCAATGCAGCCTCCATTCTTATGCAATCGCCCAACAGGTTCTTCCTGCCCATTGCACAGACAAAATCCATCCACTGAGATGCCGGTATTATAGCAGAGAAAGAAATTAATTGACACAAGGCTGTCCTACCTGGGAGAACTGGAGTTATCATTCAAAGTCTCCATGAAGGCTTGAAGGCTAGTATTTTTATAAACAATTTGGTGGGCAGGGGGTTAGGGCATGGATGCTGCTGATTGGTTGGAGGGGGGTGAAGCCATAAGGGTATAGAAAATGGTCCTCACAAGTTCAGTCTGCCTCTGGGTTAGGCCACAGGATTAGTTGAGTCATGAGCCAGGAGTCCAGGCGGGGTTCGTCTGAAAAAGCACCTCAAAAACAACCAACCTTAACTTCTACAGTATTGATGCTATCTATAGGAGCCATTGGGAAGGTCACTAGACACATGACTCCTGAGCAGTAAGTGATTATAGAAACTACACCCACACTTTAGCAGAGCTCAGGCCCTTGTCATAACCCTAACCGTGTGACCTTTTTATTAGTTTGTCAAAAGCAGTAGAATTTTGAGAAGAGCTATTATCATCCTTGCCTTAAGGTTAAACTATAAACTAAATTCCTCCCAAAGTTAGCTTGACCTACACCCAATAATGACCAAGGACAGCTTGGAAGTCAGAAGCAAGATCAAATCAACTATGTCAGATTTCTTTCACTGTCATAATTTTGCAGAGGTGGCTTCACTCATGGCATGAGAACCTTCGTGTCAGAAGCACTCTGTCCTGCTTCTCTGACCTCTTTTATCTTCCTACTCTCATTTACCACTTCACCTTTGTGCTTATCCTCTTTTCCTTCGTATTAGGGGAGTTTCCTTAGTCTTGGGTTCCACAAAAATATGCAACTCATTGAAGGGCTGGATGATTGACACTTGAATGGCATCCTGAACTGCATAAAGGAGTAGGGACTGGGGCTTCTGGAGGCGGTTTCTGGAATAGGGACAGGTTGTGGGAGGGTGAAGGTGAGGAAATACATGTTGAATAAAGATTTTCTTGCTATGTAAATAAGAGTCCTTCAGGGGAAAAATTGTTTAGGAGCAGCTCTTTTCATGATATAGAGAATTTTACTAATATAGATTTCCTTTACAGATGTAATTTTCCTTTACAAAAGGGCAGCTTTTCACATGAGCTACTCTTGTGTCTGCAGTTTCTCAAAATAATCAGTTTGAAACATGCCAACAAAGAAAAATATTTTGAGGGGACATATATCTAGTCTCCTGCTATCATATTTTGGGGTGATGTGTCCTGAGCCCCAACAACACATTTCTTTTTCTGCATCCCCAAATAGCTCCTGCGTATAAGATAAGCAGAATAATTTGGGATATTTATATGTTGAGTCCTGAGATCCATTGGTATGAGGGTGACGAAGCTTTGAGCAGATCTAGTGGGAAAAGAAGGCCCAAGGCCTACAGTCTGCTCAAGTACAACAAAGGTTCCTAGATATATGAGAGGGACAATGATAACTTGGGCTATAAGATGAAAGGCAAGGAGTGTTTGCTTCTATACATATAATTGTATGTATATTTCTCATTATCTATGTGGACAAAACTTAACCAGTTCTTCAAGAAGGTAACACAAAGGAGTGGATTGTCAAATCAGTATCACAAGCATCCTCAGAGATTTCACCCAGTATCATGCTTTACTCATAATTTTAGTTATAATTGTGAGATGCAGACAAAACAGTGGAAAACCCAGGCCTGCAAAAGCACCTACTCATTCTTACTTTCCCCTTAGGACACACTGTGGCCCAGACAAACAGATAAACATATGAGGTCTCTTAAAGGTGTTTGTGGCTGTACCATTTACACAAAAGGAGATGTTTTGGTCATGTCACATCTCCATTTTATACTCAGATGGTTACATGGTTATGGTTACCCATAGTTTATGTGACATTTTTGCAGGAAGCCAGCCTCCATAAACTCACAATTTCTAGTTGTATGGTTTTTTTTTTTCTTTCTTTCTTTTTTTTTTTTTTTTACAGTGTGCTTTGCTCTTGTCACCCTGGCTGGAGTGCAGTGGTATGATCTCAGCTCATCGAGTTCAAGAGTCTCTCATGCCTCAGCCTCCCAAGTAGCAGGGGTTACAGGTATGTGCCACCATGCTTGACTAATTTTGTATTTTTAGTAGAGACAGGGTTTCTCCATGTTGGCCAGGCTGGCCTCGAACTCCTGACCTCAGGTGATCCACCTGCCTCCGTCTCCCAAAGTACTGGGATTACAGGTGTGAGCCACCACGCCCGGCCTTCGTTTTATGTTATTTGATTTTACCACTAACAATTTTAGACAATCTAATACATCCTGCTAAAATCATTCCATTGATAAGGATTTTGCAAGCAAAACCCACTATATATAAAAAACCACTATAGCTAGTAGGTTTGTTATTAGCATGTTTACAATGAGATTTTACCAGGTCAGTGACGTCTTTTGTTTTTTCTCAGGGAGCCCTCTCTCCCTGTTAAAAGAATGATTTGCAGCCTGATGTGAGCAATTTTCTTTCCGCTCAAAGAATGCATTTTCTAAAAGCAGTGAGATCAAAATAAATTTTTCTTTTGATACTAGAATGTATACTATTATTGTGTTCTGCATTTTAGTTATAAATTTTTAGGTGGGGAAAAGACGTCACTGTTTATATGTTAAGTGAACATTAGCTTCTTTTCCCCGGCTTTTGACTAAGGTTTAAAAGTTGACTTAGCTATTGAAGTCATCACTTGCTCTGAACAAGGGCACTAGTAAACTGCAGGGGAAGAAGAGGGCGTCTTCCTGCAGCGGATACTAGGGAATGGGAGATCCTGCAAAAAGAGATGTTCTTTTGGCAGGATACCTAACTTTTCTAAAGCAAATTTATATAAGTGAAGCTCGATATGTCAGCGGAATTTAGTTTGGGTTCTCTTGGCAGCACACCCAGAGAATACTTTGAATGGAAACTTTATTTGGAATTGTGTATGGAATAAAGGTAGGAAAGGAAGTGCAATAGGAAAGGGCAGGTGGAACACAATAAAGGTTATTTTCTTAATCCAGCTTCTAGAGGTGGTGACTAGAGCATAACACTATAGAGTAATTCTGGGAAATGGGGCAAAACACAGTGTTCAGAATTATCTGACTTTAGGGCTGAGACTGCTAGACTATATAGCAAATCACAAGATTCATTTGTCGAGGCCCATTCTGGTGATGATTATTCAGCACTTCCGGATTAGCATGTCTGAGAGCAGCAAGGCTTTCAGCAGTTATTGAAGAAAAAAAGAGCCCATAGATACAGCTATACCGATAACTAGCTGGCCATAGTTCCCCAAATATTCCAAGGGACAAAAGCGAGGCAATGATAACCTCAGGTCTCAGGAAAAAGTGGAGACGAGTGGGAGAGATACAGTACATGGAAACCATTCACCTGCCTACGTACAAAAATAAATAAAAAGAACAGAGACCAGGCGCAGTGGCTCACGCCTGTAATCTCAGCACTTTGGGAGGCCGAGGCAGGAGGATCATGAGGTCAGGAGATCGAGACCTTCCTGGCTAACACGGTGAAACACCGTCTCTACTAAAAAAAAAAAAAAATACAAAAAATAAAAAAATTAGCCAGGTGCCTGTAGCCCCAGCTACTCGGGAGGCTGAGGCAGGAGAATGGCGTGAAGCTGGGAGGCGGAGCTTGCAGTGAGCAGAGATCGCACCAATGCACTCCGGCCTGGGAGACAGAGCCAGACTCTGTCTCAAAAAAGGAAGACGAAGACGAAGACGAAGACGAAGACGACGACGAAGAAGAAGAAGAAGAAGAAGAAGAAGAAGAAGAAGAAGAAGAAGAAGAAGAAGAAGAAGAAGAAGGAGAAGAAGAAGAAGAAGAAGAAGAAGAAGAAGAAGGAGGAGGAGGAGGAGGAGGAGGAGGAGGAACAATCAGAGTTGGCAGCTCAGAAAGAGTTAAAGGAAGGAGGTGTGTGTATATATATATATTTTTTTAACTGTGTGTGTGTGTGTGTGTGTGTGTGTGTATGTGTGTGTTTAGGTATCTTAAATATTTAAGCCTGGAGTTCTTGAAGTGAACTTGTATTTGTTGGATTTTTATTTCTAAGTCAGTGAACTAAGATGAAAAAAAAGGACAATGATTGATGGATGTATTCTCACCAAACATGGTTCTAAAAACTTAGAATAACTTCCAAATAAAGGTGTTTCTCTTAGTACTGAAAATGTAGTAATAATCCCTATTGCACATTCTGTCATAAATTTATACTGTCTCAAGAGAAAAACTAAAAGCAAACCCCTAATCTCCAATATTTTAAGGCAATTTTACATGGGGGGAAAATAATCAATATCAGATAGGTTTCTTCCAGATCAGCTTTTTCTAACACTAAAACTAAAAATGAATAGATTTCAAGTAAGCAAAGGATTTTTAAATAAATCACTTCAATTACGATTTGCATATCATCTGGATGAAGTAGATTTTATGCTTATATTCCTCACTGAGGAGTTATAGCTCAACAAATTTGGTGGTGCAATGAAAGCAGCTCTATGCACACAATGCAAACTGAAAAGATGGAAAGTTTAGACTTCATAAAAACTGAGAAATCAAAGTAGTCTTTTTTCTTCATTTTTTTCTGTTGTTGGTTGAAAGCCCATCTTTTACAAAAAGGTTTATCTATAGTAATGTTATAATGCTTGAACATAAACAGTATACAAAATATAATACACAAAACGTTTATTTGAGTGTCTGCTTTTGTATGGGGATGCATGGTAGATTGTATTTCCAGATACTATATCATGGATCAAAATCTCTCCTTTCAAGATTCTTATTATAGCCAATCTCTTCCACATTGAAAATTTGACCTGTTCCACATTTGATATTCCCATTAACAAGGTTACTCTTCTGTGGACAAAAAAGTGTATATTGAAGTATCAGTATAGTATCTGAAGTAGATAACACACTAAACAATATAATAATGTATCAGTAAAAATAAGGAAAATAAAGAAGCTGAAGTCATGCTTAAAGAACTTTAAGAAAATGAAAATTGAGGTGTTGAAAAAAGCTTTTAAGGCTAATGTGAATGAGGCATTCAAGTGGGAAACCCATCCAGTTCTACCTTTTTGAACTTTGCCTGTCATGGCCAGGATAATTAGGTAGAGATCAGAAGAACAGAGTGAGAAATGGACATCCCAATTTATGTGACCTTGGGCAAATTACTTCGCTCTGTATGCCTCAGTTTTCTCATTGACTGATTGAGAATATTTATATATCTTTACTATCAAGGCATTTACAGAAATAAATGAGCTAACATATGCCAAGCGCTTTAAATTGTGTAAAGCACAAGGTAAGTAATAAATGTTTATTGTTATTAAAAAAGGAAAATTCCATGAGTAATTTTGTTATACTAAGTAAATTTACCTTTGGTTTGACCATCATTTCCTTCATGTTCCAGATAACTCTTTAAAATGAATTTGATTTTCAAACAATAAAAAACAAAACAGCAACAAAACTCCCTCTCACCTCCTCTCACCTTCTTTAGTCCTTGCCAAAGTGTTAATATTACAGAAGTACTGTGAGAATTTCCTGTGTTGTGGTTCCTGGAACACTTTAGAGGCTTGTGATTCTACTGCTTCTTATTCACACTAAAATACATGTCTCACCAATAGATGATTCAAGAACATCATTTAAATGCACAATTTTTCATTCTCTTTTTTGGCTAAATTTCTTCATACTCAACTTTCAGATTCTTTAATCTCCAGCTCAGCTCCAACAATTCAACGCTGTTCTACCTGAAAAAGTACACATCGTGCCTTCTCTACTTCGCTCTTGGAACATAATTTCTCATGGCAGGTATGTGTGATTTCAGTCACTAAATTAAAAATAACCAGAAAAGCTATTTCTTGGATTGGCTAATTTTGGGGTAATGCTTTAAGAGAAAAGGACATGATTAACAGTGGATGTTTTTAGGATTTTCATGCGTTAGCACTTTCCACGTTCATTTTATTTTCCTGATTCTTCATTGTGTAACTTCGACATGATTTCAGGAAGTTTTTCTCACAGGTTTGAAGAATGACTTCTGACAGGTCTACCTTTAAATTCTGAATGAGAACTGAACTTTAGCCAAGTTGAATTGTGAGCAACAGTATTCTAGCATAGCAATAGAAAATGCCAAATATTAATGACACAATGCTGAAAAGTTTTAAATTTACTATTTATGTCGTGACATCCAAAAATTACACAAATGAACAGTTTGACACATTGTACTGTTGTTCATGACAACATCACTCTTTGAGAGTGTGTCCATGTTAGAATCTCCTAATGTGGAACTGTTTTAGGTGAAAAGCCTAGAAGCAAGTAATTTTGGGTATGAACAAACGTAATGTTCTTGGGTTATTCATGTATGTTCAATGTACTGTGAAATGAAGCCAGGCCTCCAAAGTGTTACCCATATATTTGTCGTTATCAGTTATCACACCAAGTCCAGAATGTTCCTATGTCTTCTTTTCCCTATAATACCTCTATGAACCCATGAGCAGCTAGACATTTATCAGAGCAAAACCTGCATTGAGATGAGGAGGGGACATACTCTCAGTAGTATTATTGTGACAATGGTAGACTATGTTAAATGAAAGATTCTTGAGCTAGACACACTTTCATTTGATTTCTGACTTGGATACTTACTCGCTTTGATACCTTGAGAAAATAACATCATTATTGGACCTTATGTTTTCTCATCTATATAGTGAGAATCATACTATCTATCCTCTGATTTTGTTGAGAGAATAAAAATAAATGTCTGTTAGGTAAGTCCATAAAACACAACGTGGTGCCCGTTAACATCTTATTCCTCCAGCTCTTTAAGCATCTCTGCCAATTTAAAACATAAATGGTAAACTCACTTTACTGTGACAGAGCTGGTAGAGAAGAAAATGTTTGAATAATCTTCCTGAAGAATAAGATACATCACATAAAAATGTTGGTATTGGGTGAAGTCCTGATTGGAAAGTCTTCAGTGTTTTATTGGCAAGATGACTCCATTATCAAATGAAAGAATGTTGTTGGATTCTCCCTCACTAGTTTCTACTTTTAAGAACTCAGCTCCTGTGTTTGCTCTTTAAGTCATTACTCTGTCTGTCTTTCTCTACAGTGTTCAAGACCACTCTGTGGAGGTTAATTTCTGGGACCTTAGGGATAATATGCCTTTCGTTGATGGCTACGTTGGGAATTCTGTTGAAAAATTGTAAGTTTTTCTAAGCAAGTCTCCATAAAAATCAAAACTGTGATGACATCATTTAATAATAAAGGCTTCATCTTACTAATGTGTAATATTTTATTATTTCGTAAACCCATACCTAATTAAACAAATTTTTAAACATGTCTTATAGCTTTTACTAAACTGAGTGTTGAGCCAGCATATACTCCAGGACCCAACATAGAACTCCAGAAAGGTAGGTCACATTTTTTGGAAAACTTAGCATTGATAAGGGATTACACAAGCAGTTTCTTGTTTTTCACACAGAAAGTCATGATGGAATATTATACGTAGTAATAGAAATTTGCCTACCAGTGTAGGATAGTCTCATTTTACATTACTCAATCTAATGTAAAAATGATTAAATTACATTGAATGTGTATCATTTGTACATTTAACTAATCAGGAAAATAGTAGCCTGAAATGAAAGATATGTTTCCTATATGAGTGCTCATAAATAAGAAACAAAAAATAAACCACAGGAAATGTTACAGTTAATCTTTATTACCTGCCTGAATTTGCTTATAACCTATACTTTTGCATCTCATTACTTTTCCTTTTGCTCCTTCTATAATCCAGAATACAGTGCACAGATTTCTAAACCTTACTTATCCAGTGAAAGCCAGCTCAAAGTCCAATTTTTGTTTTTGGAGACGGATTTTGCTCTTGTCATCCAGGCTGGAGTGTAGTGGCGTGAACTTGGCTCACTGCCACAGCCACCTCCCAGGTTCAAGCGATTCTCCCACCTTCCTGCCTCAGCCTCCCAAGTAGCTGGGACTACATGTGCCCGCCACCATGCCCCGCTAATTTTTGTGTTATTAGTAGAGTCGGGGTTTCGCCATGTTGGCAGGCTGGTCTCGAACTCCTGACCTCCGGTCATCCACCTGCCTGGGCTTCCAAAGTGTTGGGATTATAGGCATGAGCCACTGTACCCGGCAGAGCCACTGCACCCGGCCCCGATTTTCTGAATATATTTTTTTCAGAATGCGCCCCAAGTTGTCTCACCATCATCTGTGATTATATAGTGCTTTATTTACAGTGCAACATCTTGGTCAGGCACAGTGGCTCACGCCTGTAATCCCAGCAGTTTGGGAGGCTGAGATAGGCATATTACTTGAGGTCAGAAGTTTGAGACGGGCCAATCCCGTCTGTACTAAAAATACAAAAATTAGCCAGACATGGAGGCATGCACCTGTAGTATCAGTTACTCAGGAGGCTGAGGCACAAGAATCACTTGAACCTGGGAGGTGGAGGTTGCAGTGAGCTGAGATGGTGCCACTGCACTCCAGCTTGGGCAATAGAGCAAGACTCTGTCTCAAAAACAATTAAAAAATATAAAAATATAGTGCAACATCTTCAGCACCACATATATGGCAAAGATTTGAGTGCCTATGATGTGTCATGCTTTTTATTACTGTGGATAACAAATGTTGAAGACACTATTATTGATAAAATGTATAATTAAGCCTCAAGATAATTGGTTTATTTATATTCCCTTTTCAAAAATAACATATCCAAACATGTCAAAATTCTCCAAATGTACCGTATTCTTTTCTGACTCAGAAAGTATGCTAAAATGTTTTCCTCCTTTAAATCTTTTTCATCTAATTAACTCCTATTTATGCTACAGTACTTAGTTTTGGGTCACTTCCTCAAAAAAAGGTTCTTGTAACTGGCCCTCATCTTAGACTCTGCTACATGCTGTTTTAACATACTTAACTTTTTTTTTAGTCTTGCTCTGTCGCCCAGGCTGGAGTGCAGTGGCCGGATCTCAGCTCACTGCAAGCTCCGCCTCCTGCGTTTACGCCATTCTCCTGCCTCAGCCTCCCGAGTAGCTGGGACTACAGGCGCCCGCCACCTCGCCTGGCTAGTTTATTGTATTTTTTAGTAGAGACGGAGTTTCACTGGGTTAGCCAGGATAGTCTAGATCTCCTGACCTCGTGATCCGCCCGTCTCCGCCTCCCAAAGTGCTGAGATTACAGGCTTGAGCCACCGCGCCCGGCCTAACATACTTAATTTTTTTGCACTTATCCAAATCATCACTAAATATCGTTAATAAATTATTGAAAATTATATAATTGTGATTCTATCTTTAGAATATAATCTCCATGAGGAAAAAGCATCATGTTCATGTCTAATTAGTTCACATTAGTAGCCCCTGAAGTGTGGTGTATACAGTAGATTCTGAAAGAATGTTAAAAGAATACACAGCAAATAATTTTTGAATAATTAAATAGCATTGAAAGAAATGTCTAGTCTCCAGTGTCATTAGTCACGCTTTATCTTTTCTGTCAGACTCTGACTGCTGTTCTTGCCACGAAAAATGGGTTGGGTACCGATGCAACTGTTACTTCATTTCCAGTGAAGAGAAAACGTGGAAGGAAAGTAGGCATTTCTGCGCCTCTCAGAAATCCAGTCTGCTTCAGCTTCAAAACAGAGATGAGCTGGCATGTGCTAAGTCTGATTTTCTACATTTTCTTTGATCTAGAAAAAATATACTATCTGAACAAATTAAATACTTTAAGTCATTAATCACATAGTAAGTGGACGGTTACATTGGAATTGAGTTATCTGTTCTGTGTACCTTAAAGTAGTCATTGTAAAATCTATATTAAATTCCTCAGTGATTTGTATCATGAGAATACAAATCAAGCTAGGTGCCAAATAAAGTGAAAGAAACTTTTCAGGAAGAATTCAAAGAAGATAATAGGTCATTACATTTACCCATTTTATTTGAAGAACCAACTACATGACTGTAATTTTTAGCTCTTTTAATTGAATTTATAATTTCTTTGATAATTTTATATTTTTTGTCATCTTTCTAGGATATAAACTAGCATGGAAAATACGGTAAGAAAAAGTACCGAATTCTTTTTTTTTTAGACAGAGCTTTACTCTGTTGCCCAGGCTGGAGTGCACTGGTGCGATCTTGGTTCACTGCAACCTCCGCCTCCTGGGTTCAAGTGATTCTTCTGCCTCAGCCTCCTGAGTAGCTGGGATTTCAGGCACTCACCACCAGGCCTAACACTTTTTGTATTTTTAGTAGAGACAGGGTTTTGCCATGTTGGCCAGGCTGGTCTTGAACTCCCGGCCTCGGGTGATCCACCCGCCTGGGCCTCCCAAAGTGCTAGGATTACAGGCATGAGCCACCAAGCCTGCGCCTGGCCCTAATTACCCAATTCTTTTTTTTTTTTTTTTTTTAGAAGGAGTCTTGCTCTGTCGCCCAGGCTGGAGTGCGGTGGCGCCATCTCGGCTCACTGCAATCTCCACCTCCCAGATTCACGCCATTCTCCTGCCTCAGCCTCCTGAGTAGCTGGGACTACAGGCGCCCGCCACCACGCCCGGCTAATTTTTTTGTATTTTTAGTAGAGACGGGTTTTCACTATAACGCCAAGATGGTCTCGATTTCCTGACCTCGTGATCCTCCCGCCTTGGCCTCCCAAAGTGCTGGGATTACAGGCATGCGCCACCGTGCCCAGCCCCTAATTACCCAATTCTTAAGAAAAAGTGAAAAAATTCTCCTGCTGTACGCGGCACCTTTGCTGATTATATGTTGAGCAGATTATACCCATGGGATTCATCCTTCACAATACCATTATTTTGGAATCAAATTTAATCATTGATCCCCCGTGAAGAAAGTGTTCCCTAAAGACTCTATCTCCCTTTATAAGGTTTCTAATTCTTCAAGAAGTGAGATTTTGTAGTATTTTTTCTCCATATATGAATGGGCCTGATAAATGAGAACTCTGAGTTATGTGACTATACCTTTTAAAGAGGAAGTTAAAAATAATTTCCGTTTGTGTAATGGACAGGCTGAATCTTATTGTAAACGCTGACTTGCCCTCAAAATATGTTATTCCCAGAGTAGATTAAAAATAGATTAATGTGATTGTCTTTTACCTGAAGCAGGATTTTATGAGCTCCAGTCACCATTTTTACTGGATTGGACTCTCTTACAGTGAGGAGCACACCGCCTGGTTGTGGGAGAATGGCTCTGCACTCTCCCAGTATCTGTGAGTTTCTGGCGATCATGGCCTTTTTTGCTCTTTACGAATGTGTCCTTAGATGTGATTAGTAAAGGTAACGTCCAGGAGCACTGTAGCTGAAATAACCTGGTCTAGGGCATGAGAATACAGGAAAAGGAAAAGGTACAACAAAATAACAATTTTAGATCTGCCTAGAACATCCAAGTTAACGCTCAAGTGACGTGAAAGTTAGTGTACTTGTGGCCATAAAAGAACTTTTAACATATACGTTGTTTTTGCCTTAGTACAAGCCCTTGGAATTACATGTGCATGTACAGATACTCATATACACAGAGGCAGTCCAGAAAAAGTAATATATTTATTATTTTATCTATTCTGGTAGATCCCAATATTCTCAGCACTGTCTTATGTTTTATATGCTGTAGGCTCATTTTCTGTATGTGTGTACTTTTTGAATCTCATTTTCATTTATAAACATGAGATTTGCAGCATGACACAGGGACAAAGTTTATGCTCTTGTTTGTTTTCCTAGACTAGATCAGATAATACATCTTAAATAAAATAGAAGAAAAGCATATCGGCCGGGCGCGGTGGCTCAAGCCTGTAATCCCAGCACTTTGGGAGGCCGAGACGGGCGGATCACGAGGTCAGGAGATCGAGACCATCCTGGCTAACACGGTGAAACCCCGTCTCTACTAAAAAATACAAAAAACTAGCCGGGCGAGGTGGCCGGCGCCTGTAGTCCCAGCTACTCGGGAGGCTGAGGCAGGAGAATGGCATAAACCCGGGAGGCGGAGCTTGCAGTGAGCTGAGATCGGGCCACTGTACTCCAGCCTGGGCGACAGAGCGAGACTCCGTCTCAAAAAAAAAAAACAAAAAAAAAGAAAAGCATATCACATATTTAAACCATTAACGACAACAGAAAAACAGCAAGGAAAAGCTCCTGGCCTCAATGCTATTGATTAGTAAGAAAATAACTGGGTATTTTGTAGCATTACACTAGAGAACCATGAAAATTGTGGTTACTGAAAGAAAAAAAGGACTCAATATGTTAATATCTCACTCAAATGCTTTTAAAAGTTATATCATTTAATTGAAAAATTATCTGAACATTCTCACTTCTTTTTGTGCATATTAACATTTTCTTCTTCATTACAGATTTCCATCTTTTGAAACTTTTAAACCAAAGAACTGCATAGCATTTAATTCAAAGGGAAATGCTTTAGACGAATCCTGTGAAACTAAAAATCGTTATATCTGTAAGCAACAGCTCATTTAAACGTTTCTTGGGGCAGAGAAGGTGGCGAGTAAAGACCCAACATTACTAATAATGACACAGTTACCTGTTATATTGTTACTAATTGTCTGCTTCTGGAGTCTATAAAATGTTTTCAAACAGTGTCTTACACAATTGTCATAGATGTGAAACAATGTGTTTTAAAATTGATGAAATTTGTATATCTACATTTGAAATTATAAAATTAATATGAAGAATTTTATGAGTATTTTGATTTAATGTATCTATTTAATGTTAAATTCGATGTCGTTTTATTGCACGTTTATGTAATTTTATTTACATTCTTGCAAATTCTCAGCACAAATTTCAATAAAATTTAATTCACGTCAAATAAAATTTACAAAATAAAATTTAACTCACATTGCCCAGGCTGGAGTGCAGTGGCAAGATCATAGCTCATTGCAACCTCAACTCCTGGGCTCAAGTGATCCTCCTGATTCAGCCTCCCAAGTAGCTAGGACTACAGGCTCCACACCACTATGCCCAGCTAATTTTTAATTTTTTTGAAGACAAGGTCTCACTGTGTTGCCCAGGCTGGTCTTGATCTCCTGGCCTCAAGGGATTCTGCCACCTTGGATTCCCAAAGTGCTAAGATTGCAGGTGTGAACCACCATCCCTGGCCCTCTTCACATTCTTGTATGAAGATTGATTTAGGAAAAATGCACTTCAGTTAACTGACAAAATATATAGGATGAAATGTAGTATCTTTCAAATGTTTAATTTGAACTAAGAGAGCTTATGCATTGCACTTTCTGGAGATTTGTAATGTTTTGGATTTGTTGTCCATGTGATTACAAAATAATATATTTTTAATTAAAAAATTTAAAATAATACAGGCAAGCATGTAACGATTATAAATTTTTTTTTTTGCACCAACTCTCCTATCTCCCTGACCTCTTCTCATTAGGCTTTATCTTCTGTATTGATTTTAACACTTAGAGTAGTTTTCTCTGTTATGAATCAAAGCTGGTCTATTTTCATCATTTTCGTGATGAAAAAATTCATTTTGATTGACTTAGGATGGAAGGATTTGGACTGGGTCCGGTGGTTTATGCCTGTAATCCCAGCACTTTGGGAGGCCAAGGTGGGTGGCTCACTTGAGGTCAGGAGTTTGAGACCAGCTTGGCCAACATGGTGAAACCCTCTCTCTACTAAAAATACAAAAATTAGCTGGGCATGGTGGTGTGTGCCTGTAATCCCAGCTATTTGGGAGGCTGAGGTGAGAGGATCTCTTGAACCTGGGAGGCGGAGATTGCAGTGAGCCGAGATTGTACCACTGCACTCCAGCCTGGTCGACAGAGCAAGACTCCTCTCCAAAAAAAAAAAAAAAAAAAAAAAAAAGATAGAAGGATTTGGAACCTTAATTGCATCTGAAAAACTGCCTCACCTTTGTTATTTAGTGTACTCTAACCACAGAGTAACATCCCATCATAATCCCAAATTCTACTCAAACTAAAGGGGAAGGGATTATGCAGGTGTGTGCTAGGCCACTGGTGTACCAATTAGAAACCACTTTAGAGTTACGCCTACTGTACTCACATAATCCTAAAAATATGTTACAACTGCTACTTCATAGTTTATGCCATTTATTTTATTTATTTATTATTATTATTTTCTTGAGACACGGTTTCATTCCCACTACAGCCCAGGCTGTAGTGTAGTGATGCAATCATGGTTCACTGCAACTTCAACTTCCCAGGTTCAGGTAATCCTCCCACCTCAGCCTTCTGAGTACTTGGGACTAAGGTACAAGCCATCATGCCCAGCTAATTTTTTGTATTATTTGTAGAGATGGGGTTTCGCATTGTTACCCAGGCTGGTCTCGAACTGTTGGGCTCAAGGGTTCTGCCCGCTTTGGCCTCCCAAAGTGCTGGAATTACAGGCATAATGTATCCGGCCAGTTTATGTAATTTAAACACTGCCTTTTGGTTCCTTAATTCGCGTATGCTAGGACAAGTAATTATTTTCTGTTTTTCTCAATACATTAATTATTGGTTCCTCCATTAGTTGTGAAGTTCTAATTAGGGAAAAGGAGTTAGGCTGGTGGGAGCAGGGGAAAGCAGAAAGAGAAAGCAGATAAGCTATGAGTCTGCCTTTCTTCATGTCCAGGATATGGGCCATGTGCTAACCTATCACCAGACACCTGCAAGTTAGCTCACTGCAACCTTGGCGTTATCAGTACTGGACAAAGCCCTCTGCAGCATACAGCATACACAATATTCCATAAAATCTTCAGCTAGCCTTTGTTTCTTTGTAGTCAGTTTTTCTTCTGCTGATGCTGCCTGTTACCTCCCTGGAAACATATTTTCCTACTTTTCTTTAATAAATCTGCCTTTCTTTACCTACAACTGTCTTGGTAAATTCTTCTACCTCAATGCCACCTGCCCAGACAGCCATTGCTCACCCACAACATTAGTGTATTAGTCCATTCTTATGCTGCTAATAAAGATATACCCAAGACTGGGAAATTTATAAAATAAAGAGGTTGAATTGACTCACAGTTCTGCAGGGCTGGAGAAGCCTCCGGAAACTGTCACTAAGTATTAATATGTCACATAGCAATAGATAAGCAATACATATTTTGGTACCCAGAATGAAGTTACCGTTATAAAGAAAAAAAAAAGACACTAAAGTTTTGGAGTGCTTGAAAACAGGCAGTGGATGGAGGCTAAAAGGACAGGAAAGACTGAAACCTTCTAGTACAAGCTTATAGTAGGGAAGAGAAAACATTAGAAACTGGAGAAAGTAAAAATCTTTCTATTTAGTACCAGAAAGTTTAGCAACACTTTTGTCTGTAGTATTGTGGAAGGTAGAAAATGTACTTAATGAATTAAGAGAATGCTCTAAAGTGATTTCTAGTCAGAGTGTTGAAGATACTGTCTGATTTCTTCCTACTACTTATATTACAATGCTATAGAAGACACATAACCTAATGGAAGGGCTGTTAAGCGAAAGAAGTCAGAACTTGATAGTTTTGAGATTCCTGGACTCTCAAGTGTTAGCATGTCAAAAATGCTAAAATTGAGAAATAGATTCTGAGCAAAGGTCCAATCTAGAGTGCTCTGAGGAAAGCATGATTCTAAAGAAGAAGGTGTGCGCGTGTCTAAAATTTCCTGAAAATGTCATAGAAGGAACACAAGTAGTGCCTCAATTCAATCAGACAAAGGATTTATAAAGGTCAAATAATAGGGCTTCTAGGAAGCCCTAGGGCATTGTCCCTCAGGTATCTCAGCAGAAGCTCCAGGTAGAGAGAAGATTGAAGAGATTTATGTGTGTAGTTTTTACAAATAGAATTCATAGAAAACCTCAAAACATTTTTGAGATGACTATGTCAGTAGAAAAATGACAATGAAGTGCTTCCTTTTATTAAAAAGTAAGAATGATTCAAAGGACAGAACTAAGAACCTGTAAGGTGGATCCAAGAGTTATGAAGAGTCATTTTATAGCAGAAACAGGACTGAGTCCTAATCAAATGAGTCCCAACGTTTGCTATGCTAGATTTTAAATTATTATGCGTCAGTGACTCCTTTGTAATTCTCATGCCCCTCCCTCTTTTGAACAAGGATGTCTATAGAGTTTGTTCTTTTGGATGCTGAGTGTATGAGGGAAGCAAATCTCTAGTATTGTTAATTTCACAAGCTTTCAGATGGAGAAAACTTATACTCAAGAAGCTAAACTTAAGGAACTTCACCTGATGAGTCTCACTCACACTTGGGTGTGACAAATTTCTGGACTTTGAGCTAACATTGTAACAGGATGAGATTTAGCAGTTGGTGTGGATTTTGTATGTGGGAGGGACATAAATCATTTGGGGCCAAAGATAAGACTCTTGTAAACAGCTTCCTATATGTCCTAATGATCCCTGTTTCTTGGAACTTAACACTTTTGATATAATCAATTACATTGTATACAGGTTGATCAGTGTGACCAAGAGAATAAGGCAGAAGTTATAGCATGTCACTTTTGAGGCTAGATTATAAAAGATAGTATGTCTTTTGCATTGTCCTCTCTCATATCATTTGATTTGGTGGAAGCCAGCTACCTCGTCATGAGCAACTTTTTGAAGTGTTCCATGTGGCAAAGAACCGAGGCCTGCTATAAACAGCTGGCAAGGAACTGCAGCCATCCCTGTAGACAGCCATGTGCATGAGCCTCCTTGGTTCAACTCTTCAGCCAGCGTCAAGCCTTAGAAAATACAATCCAACCTACATTTTAACTGCAGCCTCGTGAGGGATCCTGAGCTAGAACCAGCTAGCACAATTGCTCTTGATTCCTGACCTCAGAAACTGTGAAGTGAAATATTCTGTTGTTTTAAGCTCACAAGTTTGAGGATAACTTGTTCTTTATAGTAGTTAGCTAATACAATGTGTTTCATCATCATGACCTCAGGTAGAGAAAACATTTATTGATTGATTGAGATGGAGTCTCACTCTGTCTCACCCAGGCTGGAGTGCAGTGGTACAATCTCGGCTCACTGCAACATCTGCCTCCCTGGTTCAAGCGATTCTCATGCCTCAGCCTCCCCACTAGCTGGGATTACAGGCACCCACCATTACGCCGGGCTAATTTTTGTATTTTCAGTAGGCATGGGGTTTTGCCATGTTGGCCGGGCTGGTCTCCAACTCCTGGCCTCAAGTGATCCACCTGCCTCGGCCTCCTGAAGTGCTGGGATTACAGGCATGAGCCATAGCGTCTGGTCAAATAGAGGACATTTTAGAGCCCAACAGTAAGCTAGGATTACATTTCCTTCTTTGAGGTTCTATTGTTATAACCCTTATACAATAAAAAACAACTCTTCTGCCAGATTACAATTTTTTGTTTGTTTGTTTTTTGTTTTTTGTTGTATTAGTTCTCAGTTATGTTATATAACCCATGAGTGTCACTTTGTTCTCATTGGAATTAACCCTCCAAGAGGCTTTACCACCTGCTCTTGTTTGGACTGGCACCTTACTAGACCTGCTCCACAAACTGCCGTCATGAAATTTTTCTTCACTAATTTTCTCATTTACGCTAAATACTTCATTGATTACGGTTTACCTCTTTATATATTTTTAATGGAGCAAAAACACAATAAAGAATATCTATCTTAAATTTACATGTAAGTCTTTAAGCTATGTCTACACTTACACAATTACTACCAGATTGCTATAAAGACTATCTACCACCACTAAGACTCTCTTTCTGTTTGCTAATTGATACCGTCTCTCCTGTTCCAAGAAAACCGCTACCCTGATTTTTGAAAATATAGGTTTGTTTAGCCTGTTCTTGAATTTCATATAAATGGAAGCTTAGCAAATATGATCTTGGTGGCTTCTGTTGCTAAGCATTACGTCTGTGAGATACATCCATATATTTGTGCAGCAGTAGCTCCTTACTTTTATTGTCATGTAGAATTCATAAGAATGTATCACAATTTGCTTATTTATTCTAATATTGTTCAACACTTGAGTCATTTCCACTTTTCACTATTATGAGTAAAATTACTATAAACCTTTTAATATATCTCTTGTGGGACATGTGGCTTCATATCTTTTGAGTGTATGCCTAGGAGTTGAATTTCTAAGTCATAAGCTGTCGTGTATTTAGGCCCTTTAGTTCATGCTTTAAAAACTTGTAAAAATTTATTTATAAAGTTTATTTATAATTTTACTGGCAGTTTATGTGAGTGTTACTCTATGTTCTTGACAAACACATAGTGTTATGAATTATTTTAGTCTAAGGACCTTCTGGATACTATGCATTTGCATACAATTGTACATTTAATTTCCATTTTCTAAATGAATAATGATGCTTACCTCACATCTTTTAGTTTTCATTTTCATATCCTTTTCTATGTAGTGCTTGTTTAAGCTTTTAGCCATTATTTATTTTTAACAGTGCTGTTGCAGTATAATTGAGATACAATAAAGTTTATATGCTTAAAGTATGACATTTGATGTATTTCCATATCTATGCATCTGTGAAACCATCACCTCAGCAATATATGAAACACATACTACCCTCAAAAGTATCCTTTTCCCTATATATAAAAAATCTGCTCCTTCCCTCACAGATGAGTATTGTACTGTATTCTGTTACTATAGATTTGCCTTTCTACATTTTATATAGAGTCATATAACATGTACATCTGTTGTCAGGATTTTTCATTCAGCATAACAGTTTTTATACTCATCTATGTTGATACATGTATCAATAGTTAATTCCCTTTTATTTCTCTCTCTTTTTTTTTTTTTTTTTTTTTTTTTTTTGAGACTGACTCTTGCTCTGTCACCCAGGTTAGAGGGCGGTGGTGCGATCTCGGCTCACTGCAATCTCCACCACCCAGGTTCAAGTGATTCTCGTGCCTCAACCTCCCTGGTAGCTGGGATTACAGATGCCCACCACAACGCCCAGCTAATTTTTGTATTTTTAGTAGAGACGGGGTTTCACCATGTTGACCAGTCTTGTCTTGAACTCCTGACCTCAAGCGACCCACCTGCCTTGGCCTCCCAAAGTGTTGGGATTACAGGCATGAGCCACCATGTCCAGCCAATTCCTTTTTATTTCTGAGAGTCTTCTGATCCTTGAATAAAGTTTGTTTCTTGTACTTCAATATGCTTAATTTTTTCCTTCTGGCTTTTGCTTTAGGTTCAGGGGTACATGTGTAGGCTTCTTATATGAGTACATTGCATGTTGCAGTGGTTTGGTGGTACAGATAATTTTGTCATCCTGGTAATCGGCATAGTACCTGACAGGCAGTTTTTCAATCCTCATCCTTCTCCCACTCTCCACCCTCAAGTAGGCCTCAGTGTCTATTGTTTCCTTTTTTTGTGTGCCTGTGTACTCCATGTTTAGCTCCCACTTATAAGGGAGAACATGTGGTTTTTGGTTTTCTTTTCTTCCGCTGATTTGCTTAGGATAATGGCCTCTAGTTCCATCCATGTTGCTGCAAAAGACATGATTTTGTTCTTTTTCATGTCTGCATAGTATTTCATGGTGTATATGTACCTCATTTTCTTTACCTAGTCCATCGTCTCAATATACTTAAATTATACTCAGTAATGTTTTGTAGTTTTTAATACTCAGGCCTTTTATGCTTTTATGAGATTTCCTCAAAGTAGTCTATTGTTTTTAGTGCTATTATACATTTTATTTTCTAATTTCAAGTTTTTTATTTTTAAAATTGTAAGTATATATATATGTATATATTCATTTACACAGTTGATTCTAAGTGTATCTTTGATTGTTCAACCTGCCTAAACTCACTTATGCTAGCAGCATTTCTGTAGATTTCACTGTATTATCTGCATAGATGAATAAAGACAGTTTTACCTGTTTCTTTTGAAAACTGTGTGCCTTTAATTCTTTTTATAACCTCGTCACAGTGGCTGGAACATTCAACACAAAGTTGAATACAAGTGGTGAGTAAACACCCTTGGTTTGCTATTGATCTTAGAGGATGAATATTCACTTTTTTATCTTTACACTTGATTTTAGCTGTAGGATTTTCATAAATGACCTTTACTAGGTTGAGAAAGTTCCCTCCTATTCCTAGTCTGATGATAATTTTTATAAGAAGTACATATGACATATGCTTTTATTAAATGTTTTATTCTGCCTCTATTGAAATCAGATAGTTTTTATTTCTCAGCTATAAACATCAGTTGTTCATGTTATCTTTTTTACGTATCTTTGCATCTATTTGCTAATTTTTTTAAATTTTATTTTATTGAGGTAAACACAAGATCTACCCTCTTAACAAATTTTCAAGTCTACAGTACAGTATTATTAACAATAGGTAAAATGTTGTATAGTAGATCTCTATAATTTATTCATCTTGCATAATTGAGGCTTTATGCCCTCTGATTAACGTCGTCCCATTTTTTCCTCTCTCCATTGCTGGCAACCACCATTCTATTCTCTGATTTTATAAGCTTGACCACTTTAGATATTTCACATAAGTGGAATCATATAGTATTTATCCTGTGACTCGCTTACTTCATTTAACATAATGTCCTCAAGTTTCATCCACATTGTTACATATTGCAGGATTTCATTTTTAAGGCTGGATAATATTCTATTGTATTTGTATGTACATGTTGGCTACTGTGACTAGCATAACAATGGACAGTAGTATACTAATATTTCTTTGAGATTCTTATTTCAATTCTTTTGCATAATTACCTGGAAGGGGGATTGGTGGATCGTATAGTAGTTCTATTTTTATTTTTTTGAGAAATCACCATCCTGTTTTCCACAGCAGCAGTACAATTTTTCATTCCCACCAAAGTGTTCAAGGGGTCTAATTACCCTACATACTTCCCAACACTTGTCTTTTGTTTGTTTGATAATAACCATCCTTATAAGTGAAAGATGATATTTGCTGCTTATAATTTGCATTTCCCTGATGATTAGTGATATTGAGCATCATTTCATATACCCATTGACCCTTTGTATGTTTTTTATGGAGAAATGACCATTCAAGTCTTTGATACATTTTTTAATTGGGTTACTTGTGTTTTTTAATATTGAGTTGTCGGAGTTCTTTATATGTTTTGGATATTGACTCCTTTTCTGATATATGATTTGCAATTATTTTCTCCCATTCTGTAGATCATCTTTTCATTCCACTGGTTGTTTCCTTTGTGAACCCTGAAAATTTGAGACAGGTCTCAGTTAATTTAGAAAGTTTATTTTGCAAAGGTTGATTGATTTTCTTCAGACTTCTTTAATGACCTAACATATGATCTATCCTGGAGAATGATCCATGTGCACTTGAGAAGAATGTATACTCTGCTGCTGTTGGATTGAATGTTCTGCATATGTCTGTAGGTGACTTGACTTGCAGTGTTGATCAGGTCATCTGGGTCTTTGCTGCCTTTATGTTTGGTTGTTCTATCCATTATTAAAAGTGAGCATTGAAATCTCCTACTGTTATTGTATTGCTATCTATTTCTCCCTTAAGTTCATTCAATGTTTGTTTTATACATTTAGATACTCTGATGCTGGGTGCATATATGTTTAAAATTGTTATATGCTCCAATGGTGAATTGACTCCTTTAACATTATGTAATGTCCTTCTTTTTTTCTTGTGACAATTTTTGACTTAAAGTCTATTTTTTATAATATCAGTAAAGGCATTTTTTGTTGTCTTTTAGTTATTATTTGGCAAGGGATTTTTGCAGTCTTCTTCAACCTTCATGCTAGTCCAACTGGTTTTCTTTTTTTCTTAGTAGATCCCAGGCACCTAGAATACCCCGGGTCCTCTGAGTGTTCTGAGATAAACAGAGCTAGCTCCTCAGGCAATCTCCAGAAAATACGGATTATCAGATGTTTAGTTCAACTTTTTCCCCCAAGGAGACGCTGAGAGCTGAAGGCTTTGGTCCACTCACTCATGTTGATCCAAGGAGAGGAACTACAGTGCTATGAAACTGCCAGCTCACCCCACCACCTATGTTCTTGCTGGTCCCAGGCAGCCAGGCTATGCTTGGTTCTATCGGTACACTGAGACAGGCTAGAGAGAAGCCAATCTTAGGAGTAGCCCCTGGAAAAATTGGGGAATTGGACATGCCATCCATCATTTATTAACCAAGAGCAAAGCTTGGAGCTGGGGATTTTTTTCCTGCTTTTTTGGCACTGTGCTGGGGGTAAGAATTAGGGAAGGAGTGTGCCTTAGATTTCCCTAAAGCTTCAACATGAGTAGTTTCACCAACAGCATTGGAGCATCTCAACTGTTTTCTTAATTTCTCACAAAGAAAATTTGTCTATGAATTTTTAGTTGAATTGGTGTGTTTGTAGAGAGAAAAGAGACCAGGGCTTCCCACTCTGTCATCTTGCTAATTTTACTCCACCATGTTTTAAATAATTTACATATATAAAAAAAAGATACATATTTATAATTTATGTGTATGTATATGTATATTTTTAAATTTTATATATATATAAACATTTGCTGTATTTCTAAATTGGAATACAATACAATGAAATGTAATTGCATCTTAAATGGACAAAACATTACCATGCATAAATGGAAAACACTGTGGCTGGAGTTATCTCATGATGGACAGAACAAATACTACTGTACACAATGCCATCAAACATCCTGTGGGAGCTATGATAACACAATCCCATATAGTACTAAGTAGGCTTTCTGATATTTTCTACTCACCAACTGAGGTTTTCTCGATTGTTAGAAGTGTTTCTAGCTATGATGCACATATATTGTAAAATCTAATGTAATATTTTTTCATACATGGTTTTAATTGCTCCGTCATGAAAATGGTTAGACTTGCATTTTTTTCAGCCAACATAGGTGACAGCTGTTTGTTACAACACTAAATAAATTACATAGACAGGCTACAAGAAAGTACGCATGTACATTAAGAACACAGTCACCTGAGGTTAATACTTTAGAATTCTTATTTATTGAGAGCTTATAATAAGTCTTCCATACAGCCTTTGACTGGTTTGAAGTATGAAATAGATTTCAGAGTAAGGATCTAAGAGAAAGGGCACTTTAACAAATAACAGTGGTAAATCTTCAGTTTCTCACATTGCAGAGACGGTTGCCTAATCCCAAATATCTCCCATCTCTCCCCCAAACTCATAAAATCAATAAGAAAAGCAAATACAACCACATAATACCTCACTCTTTCAACACCTCTAGGAGACATAGAGTACCACAACCTTCAAATTACCTATAAATAGAGAAAAATAATTGCAGAAGAACTCTTGCTCCTGCCCACCTCTGAACACCTGCGGTGGAGGGTAGGGAGATTAGTCTTTAACATACTCAGAAGAGAAGACTAGAGGACATAAATGAATCATAGATACAATAAACCCTGAAAGATAAAACTTCAACAATAAATGTCAGAGTACTTAACACAATTTGGGACTTGGTAGTTCATAGTACTGGGAAAAGGCTTGAAACGCAAGACCAGAAGTGGGAAACTTGGAAAGGAAAGCAATGGTTTCTGGGAGAGAAGTGGAAAATAAAGAAGGGGTGATACTTCTTACAAATATGACTATCAAAGTAAATAAGTAATTTGAGGAACTTAAGAATCCTGCAGAAAGGAAAGAGAAAAAAGACATGACTATCATTTGCCCTTCCTACTCCCATCATCACCACCACCCATAGAAGACGCTATGCTGAATAGGACAGAACTGACAGAAGAGGGAGCTCTCTAACTAGGATCCTTGTCCACGAAACAGGAATAGGAAAAATCAAACCATATTTATATGAAACCTCAAAAGTTCAAATAATATAAATAAAATATTTTTCTTATGAAAAGCCACTCACTCAAAAAAGGAAACAGTCACTAAGCAGATGAAAAGTGCAATAAATGCCGCAAATTGAATTAGACACTCTAACACAATCATAAAAATAAGAACACAAATGCCAAAAAAAAAAAAAAGTTGGTATGAAACAGCTGAACTGTGAGAGGTAATAGTATACCACAGTAAAATAATGAACAAAGATTTACAAGACAAATTGGTAGCAATAAGAAAAGGATTGCAATCCTGATGCTAGACAAAGAAGAAGTAGACATAAAAACAGAATTACTCGGGCCGGGCGCGGTGGCTCAAGCCTGTAATCCCAGCACTTTGGGAGGCCGAGACGGGTGGATCACGAGGTCAGGAGATCGAGACCATCCTGGCTAACACGGTGAAACCCTGTCTCTACTAAAAAATACAAAAAAAAAAACTAGCCGGGCGAGGTGGCAGGCGCCTGTAGTCCCAGCTACTCGGGAGGCTGAGGCAGGAGAATGGCGTGAACCC